>NC_142930.1:93852305-93879805 GCF_046866305.1 Octopus bimaculoides | reverse complement strand
CGTAGTCTTTCAGCGTCTCGCCGACAAGCTCGATGTGCTCGTGGCTAGACGCTATGACGGTGACGTCGTCCGCGTATGCCGACACGCTCGTCCCGCACCCCAGTTCTCGCGGGATGCCCCTCAGCGTCGCCAGCTTCCGCAATAGTGGCTCGAGAGTCAATACGTACAGGAGCGGCGACAGGGGGCATCCCTGACGAACCGAACGTGCAATGTCGAAGGGTCCCGATAGACGTCCATTGACGCGAACAACCGAACGGATGCCTGTGTACAAGGCAGCCATCCAGCCGCGGAAAACGGGACCGAAGCCGGCCGCTTCGAGGACGGCCTCCAAGTATCGATGGTCTACCCTATCGAAAGCTTTGGATTGATCCAAATTGATCAGGGCCCCACCCATGCCAGGTTCCTTAACTACCCTCTCTATGATGTAGCGCATCAGATGGAGGTTGTCATGGATGCTCCGGCCCGGCACGGCGCACGTCTGCTCCGTGCCGACCAGTTTCTCGATGACAAGCGCCAACCGCTTGGCTAACACCTTGGCCAAAATTTTCATGTCTGCATTGAGCAGAGTGATGGGCCTAAAGTTATCTATGGCGTCCCCCTTGTTTGGATCTTTCTTCAGCAGCGTTACCGCTCCTCGGCTCACAAAACCGGGAATGCTCCCGTTCTGCTGCCAGTTGCAGTACACGACCGCCAAGACTTCTCCAAACAAGTCTGGCATACAGTTGTAAAGCTCGTAGGGCAGACCATCCAAACCCGGAGATTTGTCCGTCGAGCAACCCGCCATCGCGTCCCTCACCTCCTCCGCCGTGATGACCCCTTCGCAGCACTCCGCCTCTCTTGCCGAGAGTCGTGGCAAGCTGTGCAGGTAGGCACTAAAATCCACCCTGCCTTCTCGCTCGCCACTCCTCCCGAACAGTCGGGCAAAATGCCGCTGAAACGCCTCGCACATCTTGCTCGGCTCGAGCAATTCGCGCCCCTGTTCGTCTACCAGAGACCGGATGGTGGCTCTGTTACCCCGCTGCGCCTCCGCCACCCGGGCCTCTCGTGCGGCTCCAACACCTTCATTCCTCAGAGCACGCATCCTTGCCCTGACAGCACACCCTTCGTGTTTAGCATTGAAGTGTTGGTCGAGGGCCAACCTCGCCGCTAAAACGTCGGATGCGATGCCACTTCGCAATGCCTCTTCTAACTTTATCACTAGCTCCCCCTCTTCTCTGTTCCTCTCTACAGCTAGTGCCCTGCTATACCTTATTGCTTCCGCCCTCACTGCTCTCTTGAGGGCAAACCACCATTTGTTGTTGACGATGGCTCCCGTCAAAGCCCTCTTTACTAACGTGCTAATCCGGTCTCTGAAAACCTGTCTCGACGGGAAAGACGCGTTTAGTTTCCAGTAACCGGGACCCTGCCTATGTGCCTTATCTAAGTCTAGCGTACACGTCACAAGTTTGTGATCCGTGTAGCTGACTATGTGGAACTGTGGACATCCTAAACTATCTCTATCTCTTGTCCTACACACTATCCTATCTAGATACGATCTCGACGACCCAATGCGGTTGCTCCAAGTCCACGTTGGCACATTTGGGTGGTCGAGTCGGTACCTGTCAGACAACTGGAAGCGTCTGAGCAGGTCTATGAGGCCTTTGCATCCCCTTCTAGTTTTGTCACTCCCCACGTAGTCTAGATGCGTGTCCAAGGTAGCATTCCAATCCCCCACTAAAAGTAAGGGACGAGACGTTCCCAGGAATACTTCTAGACGTCGAAAGAAGTCTGACCGACCTGTTAAAGGAGGCACATAAACTGCCAGCAACCGAAAAGCGCCTCCATCGCTGCCGTCCACATCTAGGACAACCAGTCTACCCTCCGGGTCCGTAAATATCGTCTTTACTTGGAGATCCAGACTCTTGCGAAAAAGAACCGCCGTGCCACTACCGCCCATCCTCGGCAGACAGGGAGAAAAATAAATGTTAAACTGTCCGCCAAACATGGACTTTAGGGCCCGCGGTTCATGGAGTCTGGTCTCACTAATGGCTATGATATCCAAATTGTGTGACTTGATGTCATTTAAGAGGTACCCTTGTTTCCAAGGGGACCCTAAGCCACGCACATTCACACAACCAATCTTCACCATGATTCTATTTATACGTGTGCTTTAAAGCACAAAACAAAAGAACAGAGTGTTACTTGCCGTTAGAAAGTTTTGTTTCCTCCTTGGATTTTTCACCAAGGAGGCTATTGTACAATTTCTTGCACAAATATTTCTGGAATCCCCCTACCGAGTTGGGGTAGAGGGATTTTATTGTGTTGTGTAATGCTGGTGTTACATGAATAATTTTAATGTGTTTTGGCGGTGTTGTACGTGGGTGGTTGTTGGTTTTGATATCGTTATTTGTGATGTTTGTTTTAGAGTTGATGTAATTCATCAACTCTGTGTTTGTACTGTCTATTGCTGTTAGCATTGTTTTTTTTATATTACTATTGGTGTTAGTAGTATTTTCGGGAGATGTGAATCTCCCTGCTTTGTTTGTGTTTGCATTTTGTTTTGTTTTCTTCTTACTGCGCTTCCTCTTTCCTTTCGTAGCTATTTTCCACTCCTCCCCACTCTCTTCATCGGATGATGGGAGATCTGAGGAGTCAGAAAGAGGTAACGGCAAATTTTGTGCGTCTGTGTGTGTTTCTGTGAATGTTTGTGTTGCTGTTTTTATTGATGTTGGCTGATTGTTATTTGTGTGTGGTGTATGTGATATGGGGGAGGGAGAGGCAGTCTTGGAATTTTCTTTTTTTTCTTCTGTTTTTGCAGTTTCTGTTGTCTTTTCTGTTGTGGTTATTGCTGATATTTCTGTTGTTGTTTTTTGCGTTGCTGGTGGTGTTGGTAGTAAGGTTTTTCTGTTGGGGGTATTTGGTAGTTGCTTCTGTTGTTGTTGTTGTTGTTGTTGTTGTTGTTGTTGTTGTTGTTGTTGTTGTTGTTGTTGTTGTTTTTGTTTAGCGGCCAGAGGGCAGTCCTTTTTCAGATGTGCTTCGCTGTTGCATAGGTAACAGCGAGGTCGCCTGCCCTCTACCACCACATACAGCTTGTGGTCCTCTGCCAATCTAATGTTTGGAGGAATTTTCTGTGAAGCCTCCTCCGTGATGTGGAGAAGGATTTCCAGATTTTTCCCTCCCCAGTTCTTTTCCTCTCCGACCGTAATCTCCAAAATATTTGCCTCCTCCATTTCCAGGCACACGGCCGATATCAGCCATTGGGTGTCCACCTCCGATGGCACATTTTTTATCATAACTTTGGTCACTCTCTGTCCTAGATAACTCGGTATCATTACCAAGTCATCTGTGCGGAGAGAGAGTGTCGAAAATTGTTTAGCTAAATTTTCATCCAGAAACCTTACTTGCACCGTTCCAAATTTCCTTCCCCAGGTGACATGATTCTGATAAGGCCAAATTTTTCTAAGACAAACTTCAATTTTATCTGTGCTAACATTTTCTACACGTCTGGTTTTTGTGTTTACCAGTTTATAAATGATGCACTTTTTGTTTTTCATTTCTATAATATCTTTTGGGATGTTAATTCTGACATCATCTCCTTCTTTCGTAAGAAGGGATTTTGTGTCTTTTATTTGTTTTTGTGTGAATGTCACTGTTGTTCTTTTTTCCTTTAGAGCATTTGCGAAATTTGTTTTTGTTGTGCTGGCGGACATGTTCTTCTGGATATTTTTGTTTATGTTGGTGTATGTACTGCCTGGTTCAAAGGTGGTGGTAGTGGCAGCAGAGTTTGTTGAACAGGTGATGGTGTCATTGCTGACGGCCGATAACTTTACTTCCTTGTTGTTGCTGTTGTTGTTGGTGTTGTCGTTGTTGCTGTTGTTGTTGTTGTTGTTGTTGTTGTCGTTGGTGGTGGTGATGATGGCGTCAGCAGCAGTGGTGCTTACGTCAGAGACATTTGTGACGGTTTTCACGCATGGTTTTGTAACCTTGGTTACAGTTTTGTTTTTGTTGTTGGTGTTGGTGGTGGTGGTGGTGGTGGTGAGAGGGCTGTTAGTAGCTGTACTCACAGTCTTTGTGACGTTTATAGCAACTGCGTTCGTGTCACTGCATGAGCACGCGCTATTCTGTTCTTTTTTCTCTTCTGGCATCTGAAGCCTCGGGAAATGCTTGTCAAAAGAACAAGACAAGCGTTCCAAAATTATGTTTCTCGACATTTTTCAAATGTCAAGAAGGAAATTTTTGTATTTTGCTAGGGCCGAAACTGCCCCTGGGGGTCAATTCCTGCCCTTGAAAATACACACAAATGAAGCCTAGGTGCTTCGCAACAAAATTATTAAAAAATTCCAACAAAATGTGGACAGTAAAAGGTCAAATAAACGTTTACCTTCGCAGCCGATGTGACAGCACGTCCGTGAGAAGAGATAGATAGATAGATAGATAGATAGATAGATAGATAGATAGATAGATAGATAGATAGATAGGTTTCTTTATTAGCCACGCAGGGCTCAACACAGAGGGGACAAAATACAAATGTAGAGTTTTTCTTTTCGAGGGGGTCGAAAACAAAGCAGAAAAAAAACAAAAGTGGGGACAACGATGAAAAAAAACATCGCAAAACGTTTGGGGTATTTACAAAAAATACGAAATAATACAAAAATTCCCAATAAATGGGGAGGTTATCCGTGGAAAGAAAAACCTACGAAAAGACCACGGTAACCTCGGTCTTTAGCGTTACAGTTTGTTAAATAAAATTTCTTTTATTTAAGCAAGAAACGTGAGTAACTCTCTGTTTACAAAATTTTAAAACGTTTTATAGAATCATGGTCAAGGTGGCTTCGTCATTTATACGTGCCATTCTTGCTACATGTATCCATCTTTTTTCGAAACATTTGCTAGACAACACTTGCCTCTCTACTCTCACCTTCCTTTTCAAGTGATACTTGAAAAAGTTGATGAGAGATTGACCAGAGAGGAAAGTATTTGTCTCTAATCCTTTCAGACGCGTCCACCAGTTGCATTCTTTGGCCATAGCCACAAGTACGATAAATACAGCTCTTCCTTCCCGTTTAAAGGAAGGAGGCGTGACGATATAGACGATAGACTCGGTTGATAAACCGACTCGTCCCACACGCGACAGCAGTCGTTCGACATAAGCCCACAGCTCCGAAATGGTTGGACACTGCACGAGTGCGTGCAGAACGGTTTCATCGCTCTGACCGCATCTCGGGAAGGTCGGCCCCGCATTTCGCGAGCCGTGTCTATAGAGCTTATCCCGAACGGGTAGCGCCTCTCGGTAACACTGCCAGGCCAGGGATCTCTGGAAGTTGTCCATAGGTCCCGGCCCGAAAGTCGTCCTGAACAGGCGGGTCAGGTATTCCTCGTCGACGCCCAGGTTCGCCCCGAGATCGTCGTCGTACCTGCCCTCCACTAATCCCCTATAGAATGACTTCGTTGTGATGCAGCCGCTCAAGGTCGACCCGGGACGGCAAAGTTGTTGCAGAGCAACGCGACACTCACGGTGCCATTCGCCATTCCTCGGCCTCTTTTTGATCCACGACTGCAGCTCGGTCATGGAGACGAGCTGCGGGAAAGCGCGTCGCACAAACGGCGACCACACCTGCTCACCGTCGTCTACGTAGAGCCGGAGATGTCACAGTCTCAGCGCATGTCTGCGCATCATCAACCACGGCATGCCCAGCCCTCCTTTCAGCGGGTGTTGGCAACAAACGGATCGCCTCACCATCGGAACGCTTCCTTTCCACAAAAAGCGGAAGAGGATGCGCTCCATTTCGGTGATGGCGCGATCGGGACAAGGCACGACGGTCAGGCGGTATTCGATGACGGACGCGATGTACGCGTTCGCCACCTCCGCCCGACCTTTTAGGGACAGCTTCCTCTCGGACCATTGCCGGCAGAGAGTGGCCACCCTACTCGTTATCTCGTCCCAGTTCTTCTCCGTTTGCAGGTCCGGACCGAACCAGACTCCGAGCAACTTGACCGGACCGTCCGTCCAGCGTCCCACTACTGAGGCGCTGCCGGACGGTATGGGCTTGCTTCTCCAGGTGCCGAGCAGCAAACCCACCGACTTATCCCGGTTGATTTTCGCTCCCGTCACCGCTTCGTAGTCTTTCAGCGTCTCGCCGACAAGCTCGATGTGCTCGTGGCTAGACGCTATGACGGTGACGTCGTCCGCGTATGCCGACACGCTCGTCCCGCACCCCAGTTCTCGCGGGATGCCCCTCAGCGTCGCCAGCTTCCGCAATAGTGGCTCGAGAGTCAATACGTACAGGAGCGGCGACAGGGGGCATCCCTGACGAACCGAACGTGCAATGTCGAAGGGTCCCGATAGACGTCCATTGACGCGAACAACCGAACGGATGCCTGTGTACAAGGCAGCCATCCAGCCGCGGAAAACGGGACCGAAGCCGGCCGCTTCGAGGACGGCCTCCAAGTATCGATGGTCTACCCTATCGAAAGCTTTGGATTGATCCAAATTGATCAGGGCCCCACCCATGCCAGGTTCCTTAACTACCCTCTCTATGATGTAGCGCATCAGATGGAGGTTGTCATGGATGCTCCGGCCCGGCACGGCGCACGTCTGCTCCGTGCCGACCAGTTTCTCGATGACAAGCGCCAACCGCTTGGCTAACACCTTGGCCAAAATTTTCATGTCTGCATTGAGCAGAGTGATGGGCCTAAAGTTATCTATGGCGTCCCCCTTGTTTGGATCTTTCTTCAGCAGCGTTACCGCTCCTCGGCTCACAAAACCGGGAATGCTCCCGTTCTGCTGCCAGTTGCAGTACACGACCGCCAAGACTTCTCCAAACAAGTCTGGCATACAGTTGTAAAGCTCGTAGGGCAGACCATCCAAACCCGGAGATTTGTCCGTCGAGCAACCCGCCATCGCGTCCCTCACCTCCTCCGCCGTGATGACCCCTTCGCAGCACTCCGCCTCTCTTGCCGAGAGTCGTGGCAAGCTGTGCAGGTAGGCACTAAAATCCACCCTGCCTTCTCGCTCGCCACTCCTCCCGAACAGTCGGGCAAAATGCCGCTGAAACGCCTCGCACATCTTGCTCGGCTCGAGCAATTCGCGCCCCTGTTCGTCTACCAGAGACCGGATGGTGGCTCTGTTACCCCGCTGCGCCTCCGCCACCCGGGCCTCTCGTGCGGCTCCAACACCTTCATTCCTCAGAGCACGCATCCTTGCCCTGACAGCACACCCTTCGTGTTTAGCATTGAAGTGTTGGTCGAGGGCCAACCTCGCCGCTAAAACGTCGGATGCGATGCCACTTCGCAATGCCTCTTCTAACTTTATCACTAGCTCCCCCTCTTCTCTGTTCCTCTCTACAGCTAGTGCCCTGCTATACCTTATTGCTTCCGCCCTCACTGCTCTCTTGAGGGCAAACCACCATTTGTTGTTGACGATGGCTCCCGTCAAAGCCCTCTTTACTAACGTGCTAATCCGGTCTCTGAAAACCTGTCTCGACGGGAAAGACGCGTTTAGTTTCCAGTAACCGGGACCCTGCCTATGTGCCTTATCTAAGTCTAGCGTACACGTCACAAGTTTGTGATCCGTGTAGCTGACTATGTGGAACTGTGGACATCCTAAACTATCTCTATCTCTTGTCCTACACACTATCCTATCTAGATACGATCTCGACGACCCAATGCGGTTGCTCCAAGTCCACGTTGGCACATTTGGGTGGTCGAGTCGGTACCTGTCAGACAACTGGAAGCGTCTGAGCAGGTCTATGAGGCCTTTGCATCCCCTTCTAGTTTTGTCACTCCCCACGTAGTCTAGATGCGTGTCCAAGGTAGCATTCCAATCCCCCACTAAAAGTAAGGGACGAGACGTTCCCAGGAATACTTCTAGACGTCGAAAGAAGTCTGACCGACCTGTTAAAGGAGGCACATAAACTGCCAGCAACCGAAAAGCGCCTCCATCGCTGCCGTCCACATCTAGGACAACCAGTCTACCCTCCGGGTCCGTAAATATCGTCTTTACTTGGAGATCCAGACTCTTGCGAAAAAGAACCGCCGTGCCACTACCGCCCATCCTCGGCAGACAGGGAGAAAAATAAATGTTAAACTGTCCGCCAAACATGGACTTTAGGGCCCGCGGTTCATGGAGTCTGGTCTCACTAATGGCTATGATATCCAAATTGTGTGACTTGATGTCATTTAAGAGGTACCCTTGTTTCCAAGGGGACCCTAAGCCACGCACATTCACACAACCAATCTTCACCATGATTCTATTTATACGTGTGCTTTAAAGCACAAAACAAAAGAACAGAAAGTTACTTACCGTTAGAAAGTTTTGTTTCCTCCTTGGATTTTTCACCAAGGAGGCTATTGTACAATTTCTTGCACAAATATTTCTGGAATCCCCCTACCGAGTTGAGGTAGAGGGATTTTATTGTGTTGTGTAATGCTGGTGTTACATGAATAATTTTAATGTGTTTTGGCGGTGTTGTACGTGGGTGGTTGTTGGTTTTGATATCGTTATTTGTGATGTTTGTTTTAGAGTTGATGTAATTCATCAACTCTGTGTTTGTACTGTCTATTGCTGTTAGCATTGTTTTTTTTATATTACTATTGGTGTTAGTAGTATTTTCGGGAGATGTGAATCTCCCTGCTTTGTTTGTGTTTGCATTTTGTTTTGTTTTCTTCTTACTGCGCTTCCTCTTTCCTTTCGTAGCTATTTTCCACTCCTCCCCACTCTCTTCATCGGATGATGGGAGATCTGAGGAGTCAGAAAGAGGTAACGGCAAATTTTGTGCGTCTGTGTGTGTTTCTGTGAATGTTTGTGTTGCTGTTTTTATTGATGTTGGCTGCTTGTTATTTATGTGTGGTGTATGTGATATGGGGGAGGGAGAGGCAGTCTTGGAATTTTCTTTTTTTTCTTCTGTTTTTGCAGTTTCTGTTGTCTTTTCTGTTGTGGTTATTGCTGATATTTCTGTTGTTGTTTTTTGTGTTGCTGGTGGTGTTGGTAGTAAGGTTTTTCTGTTGGGGGTATTTGGTAGTTGCTTCTGTTGTTGTTGTTGTTGTTGTTGTTGTTGTTGTTGTTGTTTTTGTTTAGCGGCCAGAGGGCAGTCCTTTTTCAGATGTGCTTCGCTGTTGCATAGGTAACAGCGAGGTCGCCTGCCCTCTACCACCACATACAGCTTGTGGTCCTCTGCCAATCTAATGTTTGGAGGAATTTTCTGTGAAGCCTCCTCCGTGATGTGGAGAAGGATTTCCAGATTTTTCCCTCCCCAGTTCTTTTCCTCTCCGACCGTAATCTCCAAAATATTTGCCTCCTCCATTTCCAGGCACACGGCCGATATCAGCCATTGGGTGTCCACCTCCGATGGCACATTTTTTATCATAACTTTGGTCACTCTCTGTCCTAGATAACTCGGTATCATTACCAAGTCATCTGTGCGGAGAAAGAGTGTCGAAAATTGTTTAGCTAAATTTGCATCCAGAAATCTCACTTGCACCGTTCCAAATTTCCTTCCCCAGGTGACATGATTCTGATAAGGCCAAATTTTTCTAAGACAAACTTCAATTTTATCTGTGCTAACATTTTCTACACGTCTGGTTTTTGTGTTTACCAGTTTATAAATGATGCACTTTTTGTTTTTCATTTCTATAATATCTTTTGGTATGTTTATTCTGACATCATCTCCTTCTTTCGTAAGAAGGGATTTTGTGTCTTTTATTTGCTTTTGTGTGAATGTCACTAGTGTTCTTTTTTCCTTTAGAGCATTTGCGAAATTTGTTTTTGTTGTGCTGGCGGACATGTTCTTCTGGATATTTTTGTTTATGTTGGTGTATGTACTGCCTGGTTCAAAGGTGGTGGTAGTGGCAGCAGAGTTTGTTGAACAGGTGATGGTGTCATTGCTGACGGCCGATAACTTTACTTCCTTGTTGTTGCTGTTGTTGTTGTTGTTGTCGTCGTTGTTGTTGTTGTTGTTGTTGTTGTTGTCGTTGGTGGTGGTGATGATGGCGTCAGCAGCAGTGGTGCTTACGTCAGAGACATTTGTGACGGTTTTTACGCATGGTTTTGTAACCTTGGTTACAGTTTTGTTTTTGTTGTTGGTGTTGTTGTTGGTGGTGGTGGTGGTAGTGGTGAGAGGGCTGTTAGTAGCTGTACTCACAGTCTTTGTGACGTTTACAGCAACTGCGTTCCTGTCACTGCATGAGCACGCGCTATTCTGTTCTTTTTTCTCTTCTGGCATCTGAAGCCTCAGGAAATGCTTGTCAAAAGAACAAGACAAGCGTTCCAAAATTATGTTTCTCGACATTTTTCAAATGTCAAGAAGGAAATTTTTGTATTTTGCTAGGGCCGAAACTGCCCCTGGGGGTCAATTCCTGCCCTTGAAAATACACACAAATGAAGCCTAGGTGCTTCGCAACAAAATTATTTAAAAATTCCAACAAAATGTGGACAGTAAAAGGTCAAATAAACGTTTACCTTCGCAGCCGATGTGACAGCACGTCCGTGAGAAGAGATAGATAGATAGATAGATAGATAGATAGATAGATAGATAGATAGATAGATAGATAGATAGATAGATAGATAGATAGAAAAACAGACAGACAGACGTCATGTTACTTTAAGAAGAGTGAAGCTGAGCCAATTTGTTATTAAATACAACTCTAAGTAAATATATTGATTGCTACTATCTTTCGTTTGTTCACATACTCGTATATATATGTAGGAGGGAGTGCTGAAAAGTTCCTGGTTTGGGGTACAAGAAAATACAGGAGGATCAGTTAATTATGATTTTATATAAGGCGTCGAGCTGGCAGAAATGATAGCGCGCCGGGTGAAATGCTTAGCGATATTTCGTCTGTCTCTACGTTCTGAGTTCAAATTCCGCCGAGGTTGACTTTGTCTTTCATCCTTTCGGAATCGATAAATTAAGTACTGGGGTCGATCTAATCGACTGGCCCCCGCTCCACAAAATTTTCGGCCTTTATGCCTAGAGTAGAAAAGAATTATGATTTTATTCAACATATTCCCCTCTCAGGTTCACACACTTATTGCAGCGGTCCTTCAGTCTTTCTAAGCCCTGTAAAAGAACCCGGAAGATTGGGCCTCCAACCAGGCCTTTCGCAACACTCTTAAAGCCAGGAACTTAAAGCACTCCTCATATGTATGCATGTATGTATGTATGTATGTATGTATGTCATTGTTCAGTTCTATTTCAAGATTTCTTGCCAATAGAGAAACAGCCGCTTTCTAACCTAGATCCAAGGCTCCTTCATTGGAATTTCAACATCATCAGCAGGATATTGTTGTTTGCATGCATGCATGTATGTATGTATGTATGTATGTATGTATGTATGTATGTATGTATACATGCATGCATGCAAGTATGTATGTATATGCATATACTTGCATATCTAGACATGCTCATATATGTTTAAACGATAAACTTCTGGAAAGTTTTACAGATTTTTACAATTCCAGTGATGGATTGGATCAGTAGCCTTCGAATTAGCTTTCTCCTTTCTGGTTTTGAGAAGCTTAATTCCTCAAGATTGGTATTTAGGCAGTGTGTTGCATATCCCAGGGCCCCAATGATTACAAGTATAAACTAGAACTTGTACTCTAGATAGAGTAACTGCAAATTTCTCAATAGTTCAACGTAGGTATTCTTTTTTTCACCGATCTTCATCCGCTGGGCAGCTAATTTTGACAACTGTACAGTTTCTCTTCTCTATCCCAAATCATTATACCAGGTCTGTTGTGCTTACATTTTATTGAGGTCTTCACTGGGACATTCCACCGTATGTATGTATGTACGTTATAGAGATTATATGATAGCAGTATAAGTAGTAATAAGAGCGGCTCAAGAGTATCGCTGGAAGTTCCACGCGGGAACAGCTATGTGTGAGTTTGTATGTGGGTATGTGTGTGTCTATGTGTGATGAATGTAAGTCTCAAACAGCACGGTGATTTGCGCGGACCTATGCGACACAATTGTATATGCACTGTGAATAAGGCCAAACGAGGGTACGTAGTGTCGACCGGCGTTCACGTCTATAATGGCGTTTTCATCTCGAATGCACTGTTCCAGGGTGTGAAAACCAGGATACGAAGATGATCATAAATAGTTAAAACTAGTATTTCTGTTGCAACATCCTTAGTAAAAGGTCTTATACGGCTTTACTTGGCAAAGCCAATTCTCAGATCATTATGTATTGCAAACTGTTGCAGGTGAAAATACTTTTAAATTTCTTCAATGGGTTTTTTTTATTCGAAGAGCTCCTCTCCTAGGCAGGGTACCTTTTTCATGACTGAAAATCATAACTCTACGTATCACACCAGTGGTTTAACAGCATGTACATATACATATACAAACACACATATATACATACATACACACATATATGCATATATACATATATATACATATATACACACACATACAAAACATCACACACACACATATACACACATACACACATATATACATATATACACATATACATACATAAACATACATATATGTACATATACATACATATGTATATACATACACACACACATACATACATATATATACACATATATATATACACACATACAAAACATTACCCACACACATATATACACACACACACACACAACACACACATATATATATATATATATATATATATACATATATATATATATACATATCTACATATAAGTACATACACGCATATACATACATACACACATACATATACATACACATACCCATATACATATATGCACACATATACATACATACATACACATAAATACACACATTTTTTTACGTATACCTATGCATATGTATATACACTTGCACATGTATATGAACAGATGTACGAATAAGTAAATAGAGCAATAGCAGAACTAAAAATACTAAAACCCAGACCTTAATACCCGATCATAACAAAGTTCTGCTCGGTACCAACTTATTAAGTCACCGTGCACTATTCTTATTTAGTCGTAAACCCTACACTGGGATATTCCAGCCTTTTACATGCCTTGTTTTTGTTCTGCCGTATTTCTACCAGCCCACTTAATCAGACTAAACTTGTACAGCAGACTGGTCAAGTTGCCGACAAGTTTACACTGTATGAAATATTACCACTAGCCTTCGCGAGTGATTTAACATGTAAATATACAAGAATGTGTCTATGAATGTATATACGTGTGCGTGCATGTAAAAAGAACCAAAACGAAACTTCAAGAAAAATTATATTTTCCGGAGGGGAAAAATGTTATGAAATGTTACATCCCATAGGTTGACATAGCCATTGTTGAACCGTGTGAGTTGTGTGTGTGTGTGTGTGTGTGTGTGTGTGTGTGTGTGTGTGTGTGTGTGTGTGTGTGTGTGTGTGTGTGTGCGCGCGCGTATACGCCGTTCTCTAGTTCAGATATGGGGATAACCACGTTGCCAAAACGAATTTTCATTCATGAGGGCAGTACCCACGTACTTCGCTCTTTAGTTCAGGAAATCACTGGCATCATGTGAATTTTTTAGAGTGTTACAATCGATACGAAACTAACGATAATATCCTGGTAAGTTTTTGTTATAACCAGTAATATACTGCTTGATAACATAAATCCATATATATATATATATATATATATATATATATATATATATATATATATATATATATATATATATATATATATATATATATATACATATACATATATACATATATATATACACATATATATATATACACATATATATACACATATATATGTGTGTGTGTATCTATGCATACATAGATACATACATAGATATATATATATATATACGTATCTATGTATGCATGTATGTATGAATATATATACACACACAAACATAGATAGTGATATATACATGTATACGTTCACACATATTTACTCGTGTGTGTGCATGTGTGTGTGTGTGTCCATGCGTGCATGCGAGTATGCGTGTATGCTATAGTAGAAGGCACTTGCCCGATGTTCCACACACACACATATATTTGTGTGTATGTATATGTGTGTATGTATGTGTATGTGTGTGTGCGTGTATATATATATATATATATATATATATATATATATATATATATATATATATATATATATATATATACATATATATATACATATATATATACATATATATATATGTATGTATGTATTTATACACATTTATATTTATGGGTGTGTATCAATGCATTGCATTTAAAGCAAATGTATTTGTATTTATGTGCATGTAAAGGGAGGGAAATAAGTAAGAAACATATATGTGTGTACATATATGCATTGTAAGAATATTTATCGATACCCATGGGTATATGAATGTACTCGTATTTGTGCGCATATATATATATATATATATATATATATATATATATATATATATATATATATATATATATATATATATATATATATATATATATATATATATATACGTATGTATGTATCTATGTATGTGTGTGTGTATTTACGTGTGGTTTATATAAATTCGTCTGAGAAGAATATAAACATAAATGAATATGACAACCAATAACGTGATAAATTTCCATTTTTTTATGATAAAGAATTTTAGAATTTTTAAATATGTGATGACAAGTTCATCTGTCCATATATTTGGATATGTGAGGTTTGGTTATTTCCGTATTTATGCGGATATATATTTTCACTGATCAAAAAACACTCAACCAACGGTGACTACAAACACTAATATGTGTGTGTAAGTGTGTGTGTGTCTGTGTGTGCGCGCACGTGCATACGTGCGTGTATATGTGTGCGTATAGAGTACTGTTCCGAGATGGTAAAATCAACAAAAAAAGTAAAAAGCATTCATTTGGTGAGATATAAATATCATTTAATAAACACAGTATATATTTTTATGATCTGTTAATAGTTTCATGCGATGTAAGCATGCCAGACAGTATATTTTAATATGTCTGGTGCCTTCACGCAATTCTAAGGCTCTGAAGATATATGCATATATATATATATATATATATATATATATATATATATATATATATATATATACATAATATATATATATATATATATATATATATATATATATATATATATATATATATATATATACATATATATATATATATATATATATATATATATATATATATATATATATAATATATGTAAACAAACATGAAAGACCTCGTAAGCTACACAGAGAAAACTACTAGGGAAGACTCATAGTATGCACAAGGAGGCATGTTAGCGTTGACTTATGGGTTCAATTCTGGCTAGGGTTAGCTCATCATTTTCCGGTCATTTGTTTGTATTTAAAAATTGTCGCATCAAATCGGAGAATATATATTATTATGATGTATCATTATACAGTGATAGATAGATAGATAGATAGATAGATAGATAGATAGATAGATAGATAGATAGATAGATAGATATGTTCACTCCAATCTCACCGGCAAATAAAAGGAATCATCTGTAGCTCCACAGTTCCTAGCAATTTATCGTTCGAATCCTATTTAGGACTAAGAGCTTATTCCTTCCAATAAATATTTTGCTTTCACCATTTTTCATATCACCACACTACAATGAATAACTAAAATTTTATACCATTGATATCTGATATTTTATTTCATTGATATACATTTTGATAATTGCGTCTTACATTTGTTTGTAAATATATGTTTGTAGGTAAACATGCATGTAATTTCTTTGCTCATAAATTTGTTTACAACTGTATATTTATCTTATAGCATTTACACTCCTTTACGTATATGTAGGACATGAATATATATGTATGTATGTTTCTATGCATATACACAGGTATATATGAAGTTGTTATTATGCGTGTGCATAAACATATGTGTGTGTACATACATATTTACATACAAACATGCACATATGTATTGATACACGTATTTGTATAAGCATACACATATATACAACTGCTTATATATCTGTCCTTTATATGTATATATGTGCATATGAATGGAAACGCACACACACATATATACATTCATATATATACATGTGTGCATGGCAATATATATATATATAAACATGTGCACATATGTAGATAAATAAACACACATATTTGTATATATGTGTATATATATATTTGTGTGTGTGCGTGAGTGTGTGTTTGTATGTGTGTGGTGTATGTATGTAGGTAGGTAGGTATATTTATAATTATATAGATATATACACACATATATGTGTGTATATGTGTGTCTGTGTGTGTATATGTGTGTGCGTGTGTATATATATACATATATATATATATATATATATATATATATATATATATATATATATATATATATATATATATATGAACACTGTACGGGAAATTGAAAGCAGGTGTTTGCATATTGTATGTATTTATTTGTAGTTTTGTATTTAAAATTTAACATGTTGAACCGTGTGAGTTGTGTGTGTGCTCAAACTACAACTCTACAATACTATGTAAACAGACAGCTGTACATTCTGTTCCTATATATAAATATATATATGCATACATACACACATATATATGTGTGTGTGTATGTGTGTGTATTTGTGTGTGTATGTTTGTGTGTGTGTGTATTATACAGGTGTATATGAGTGTGTATGTGTATCGGTAAACAAACTTGTATATATGTGTATTATACTCGCAAATTTACGTGTGAGCGTAGGTGTTTGTTTGAATAAGCATCTATTTTGAATAAGCATCATATTTATATGTGTATGTATGGGTATGTATATCAATGTGTTGGCGTATTCATGCATGTGGATAATATATGGGTAAATATAAATAAATTTATATATATATACATATATATATATATATATATATATATATATATATATATATATATATATATATATATATATATATATATATATATATATATATATATATATATATATATATATATGTATATATGTATATATATATATATAATAACAATATATTATAAATTAACTACCAACAATAATTGGTAAGCTAACTTAAAAAATCATCACCAAAATAGCAGAAAAAAACGACAGTGAAGATATACAGACTCTTCAAGAATCGATCCTTTTGGTTATATTAATAATAATAAAGGAGTTACGACGCAAAAACGTATAAATTCAAAAGAACATATTTATCTTCTTCAATATATATTTCAGTATAAAGAATTCATTACGATGCTTAAATCAAAATTTCTGTACACATCATTCAGGAACAGATATAACATCACAAAAAATACATTCCGTTTAAAAACACAAACCGTTCATGGCGAAAAAATTTCACAATTACAAAAAACGAACAAAATTTTTAAAGTTTTAGCAAAAAAAAAACCCTATTACTTACATACAGGCAACCGCGTGTGCGCCCGTACACACACGCACACACGCTCATACGCGCACACACGTTCATGCACGCACACACGTGCACTCTCACATGTATATATATGGATACACAAAGAAGCAAAGATCACAAGTCATAAACACATACACACACACACACACATACATACACACACACACACATACATCCACACACACATATATATATATATATAAATATAAAAATATATTAAAAAAACCTCATATTAAAATATATTATAAAATTATATATACATAAAAAAAATTTTTTTTTTAATCTATACACATACAAACCACCATACACGCACATATATGCATACATACATATATACATATATATACATGTACATATACATATACAAACACACATATATACATACATACACACATATATGCATATATACATATATATACATATATACACACACATACAAAACATCACACACACACATATACACACATACACACATATATACATATATACACATATACATACATAAACATACATATATGTACATATACATACATATGTATATACATACACACACACATACATACATATATATACACATATATATATATACACACATACAAAACATTACCCACACACATATATATACACACACACACACACACACACACAACACATATATATATATATATATATATATATATATATACATATCTACATATAAGTACATACACGCATATACATACATACACACATACATATACATACACATACCCATATACATATATACACACATATACATACATACATACACATAAATACACACATTTTTTTACGTATACCTATGCATATGTATATACACTTGCACATGTATATGAACAGATGTACGAATAAGTAAATAGAGCAATAGCAGAACTAAAAATACTAAAACCCAGACCTTAATACCCGATCATAACAAAGTTCTGCTATAGGAGAAATAAACAATGAAATTATCTAAACCAAAAATAAGTATGTTTGCGAACGTGAACACATCTGAACCCATTATATGCTAGTTTATTAATTAGTTTATGCTTAGAAAATAGAATAAAAAACAACTCAAGATTGCACAAGTTGCAATACCTCCTACCCTTATCGTATGGGAAATCTCTCCCTATAACAGACCATTCTAACGAAAAGTTCTTATTTTGTTCTTTTAACCCCCAAATAAACTTACTAAGACTAGAACTAGCTATTTTACTCCTATCTCTAAACATATTAAAGTGACAAGAAATTCTCCTACAAATCTTATCCGAAGAACAACCCACATAAACACTAACATCTGTATCACTCTTAACCTTACACTGATACACTATATTCCTTAATCTCACGTTCGGACCCTCAAAACTTTAACCTCCTCGGATTAATCTCAGTTACCTCAATTTTAGAACCTATAATATTATTACCTAAGTGAGGGTCCTCATCCCTATTCATTCCATTCATGCCTGTCTTAAGAACTTTAGAATTATGTGCTGCAATAATCTGCTCTAGGTTCTTAGTATTGGAAAAACCAAACCTAACACTATGCGTATTAATAATTTTACCGTAACGCGAATTTGTAGGGAAATGCTTACTAATTACCTCCCTAAACTGAGCTACCAAATTCGACTTTACATTTTTACCAAATGGTAAAATAAACCAAAGATAACCATCATTAATATTATTAAAGCCTTTTGTAAAATACCTAAAACATTTAGAATTACGCATGACATTATTACGATTATATCTATGATCATAAATTTTTTTTATTATTACTCCTAACCAACCTAACCTTATTATTCCTAACATCCCTACCTAAAACTTTCAAAATTTTGTTCGTTTTTTATAATTGTGAAATTTTTTCGCCATGAACGGTTTGTGTTTTTAAACGGAATGTATTTTTTGATGTTATATCTGTTCCTGAATGATGTGTAAAGAAATTTTGATTTAAGCATCATAATGAATTCTTTATACTGAAATATATATTGAAGAAGATAAATATGTTCTTTTGAATTTATACGTTTTTGCGTCGTAACTCCTTTATTATTATTATATATATATATATATATATATATATATATATATATATATATATATATATATATATATATATATATATATATATATATATATATATATATATATATATATATATATATATATACAGAGAAAGAGACAGGGAGAACATGAGTACGAGTTAGCTATCTATTTGTATATCCAACTATGCATATCTATAAGCAAATCGGTAAGTGCATAAGCGTGTATGTATATATGTATGTGCGTGTATGTGTGTGTATATATGTATATATATATATATCTGTCATTTATAAGTGTATATGTGCATATGCATGGAAGCACACATGCACACATACGCACACACGCACATACACATATATATATACATACATATATATGCATATGTGTATTTATATATATATATATGTGTGTGTGTTCTTTTAATTTTCAACTGAAAGCTGTAGCCATGCTGGCGCACCGCCCTTTATATATATATATATATATATGTATATATAAGGATTTCGTAATGAGATAAAGAACCAAGGCTGTGTATAATATAGAACATTTATAAATAGAAGGTCTTACAGCTGTTTCCAGGATATTTATTATATCCCTTCATCGGAGACGGTGTGAGAGGATCGTTAAGCAATAGTTAGTTTACATAAAATAGGAAATAGAGAGTGGATGTAGGGATATTGTATTTGTAAACCCATTGTTTAGACAGAATGGTATACATATAAGATTCCAATACCTTGTAAGTAAAATCAAATAGTCTTTAAGATTGGTCATTGCATTTGTAAATCCATTATTAAGATTCCAATACAATATGAGTAAAATCCAACAGTCTTTGAAATTGGTCATTCCAAATACAGAGTTTATACACAGTGTTATTGAATCAAGGGTTGCTCATAACTTATATATATATTTCATTTTTCATTTTATTTTATCTAGTTTCAGCTCATGATCTGTGGCCATGCTGGGGCACCGCCATTTATATATATATATATATATAAGTTTAGGAAGGTATAACAATGCAATATAGAACAAAAAATGGACTGTATACCTGTTGTAACTTGGTAAACTGTAGTCCGATATCGGACTATAGTTTACCAAGTTACAACAGGTATACAGTCCATTTTTTTGTTCTATATTGCACTGTTATACCTTCCTAAACTTTTATTCTTTACAAACAATACACAATGCTTCAAGCGAACTACAATACTCTCCTATATATATATACATATATATATATACATATGCACGCACATACACATATATAGTGGGGAAACATATATGACACGAAGACGTGGTTAAAAAAACGAACACTATAAGTAGAAAGAAAGAGAAGGAGAAGGAAAAATCTTTTACATTTCGAGTATCCACTCTTCTTCTGAAAGAATAAACAATAAAAGAAAAATAGCAGAAATACAAGGAAAAGGGAACAAACGTGCATCTAACTATAACGGTCACAGTGAGCTAGATAGATAGATAGATAGATAGATAGATAGATAGATAGATAGATAGATAGATAGATAGATAGACATACATATATATACATATATATATACACATATATATATGTATATACATTGAAAAGTTTAGATGTGATGTACAGGAATTATATATTGGAAAAAATAATAATAAAAATAATAAAGTGAATGTGCATATATATAGATGTGTGTATGTGTATATGCGTGTGTGTGTGTGCATGTATATATGTATTTACGTATTTATGTATGTGCATATAGATATATATAAAGAGAGAGGCAGTACGGTAGTTAGATAAATCTAGGCGTGTGACATATACTTACTCGAAGCACAAAATATAAATTATTCAATAAAAACAACAAAAAAATGAAGAAACGTTATATAATGTCTTATCTCGACAGCTGTTTTAAGAGGCCATATTTACGTAAGCATATTCATAGATAATATGCACATGATGTCATGAGTAACATATTAAGTCTACCATCCGAGTAGGTCATGGTGGAATAAGAATTCAGAACGCAAAATCCGAAACAAATACCGGATGGCATCGATTCTCTTGCTGTTCCACCAGTTCACCACTCTGGATTGGTACTTCTTTTTTTCATCAACTCCGGACGGGGGAAATGCTAAGTTGACTTCCATGCGATGAGAACTCAGAGCGCAAAGACTTGGAAACAATGCTGGTCTAACGATATTGTGATGGCTACACGTAAACACAGTGATAGAAGTTTCTAAACAGTGTGTGCGCACGTTTGTGTGTGTATGTGTGTGTGTGTGTGTGTGTGTGTGCGTGTGTGTATGTGTGTGTGTATGTGTGTGTGTGTGTGTGTGTGTGTGTGTGTGCGCGCACGTGTGTGTGGACCTGCAAACTCATATGGCTGCATGTATGCATATTTGTCTTATATGCATATGTATACATGTGTGTGTGAACCAGCAAATCTTCATTTTGGATATATGTATATTTGAATGCGTGTGTGTGGGTGTATGTGTGTGAGTAAATATATGCGTGCGCACGTGTATAAGCGTGTGCATTTGCGTGTGTAATCACAGCAGAGATCGTGAGATAGGAAGAGAAATGATGTTATACATACATTGAAATATATTTTATATTCATTACTTGTGGAGAATGTATCAGCGTGTGTGTGTGTTTGTGTGTGCGTGTACGCCACGCGTATAGATGCAGATTTTAAATGTTATTTTAAATATTGTTGCTTATATCGGAATAAACACTATTTAACCATGTTCATGAAATATAACATTTTGAAAGCACACATTTCTGTCTATTGATATAGCGAATGGGTTTGCTTTCACTATTAATTCACGTTTACTTTGAACTGTCAAATTAAAGACGTTAAAAAAAAAACAGCAAATACCTGCGTTTTTATTGAATGAGTAAAAGCAAGGCAGCAGAAACTGCGTGCTACATTGATCTATGAATCGATCATTTAGCCAAGGACCAACATCCAAAGTAGAGCTTTACGTTATTTCAAAAACGTCACATTGGAGACGAGAGCATTAAAGTCGAGGAAGGTTGCAAATAATTGGGGATCATTATTTAAAAAGAGTTACGACGCTAAGCAACTCGGGACGTTACCGAAGTAAAGTTCGTCGAAATAACATTTAAATCACACTGGAAAGTTTTAAAATCATCCAAGAAATGGGTGCTGTGTAAACTGAATTTGTTTTTGTTTTTTTTTTTGTCTTTTTTTCAATGTTGCTTCAATGTCTGCTCTTCAGTGCAACAAAAACGATCCTTCTTTCATCGCATAGTGATGTTATATGCTAACTGCAGGAGAAACATACTTATATTTTTCTTTCATTACACAATTCTCAGTTTTGATGACGCCGGCCTTCGTATGTTTCAACAATGGCTCCACAGCATTTTTTATATACCACCATAAGCTGTTTTCCTCTGCTTCGATACAGTTCTGGCAACTGATCAAACCTCTCCCACCCTTTCTTCTAGACAAGTACAGTTTATCGGTGTCACTTTTAGGGTGGAAAGCTCCGTGTACTGTCAACATTTTTCTTGTCTTTGTATCTATTTTCGTCACTTCTTCTGTCATTTTATAATTCTAATAATAATAATAAATGCCCTGATGCAATGCCAGACAGTGGCTCTCATGGCTTCCGATCTTAGCTGATTGGATGTGTTATCATGTATGTATTTTGTCTTGGTATAAAAGATGGGCTACAGCAAATATTCTACTCAATATCACATATTTGCTTGTCAGTTGTTTGCCTTTAACCAGTTGAGCATGTTTCTTGGTTGCTGATGGTATGTGCATCTCTGATCACAAGCATGAGTAGTGGACGAGCATCGTAGCTATGTGCCAAGAGGAATTCTTTGAGGTTTGAATAATCTACCTCTGGAAACATGGGTGCCTCGTTCAACATCCTTAAAAATCCCTTATTGAGCGGGATGGGCGACTCGACCTGAAGGAAATTCTAACTGGGCCCACCTGCAAGGTCATGTGTTGTTTATCTTGGTTTATCCGTTGTTTATCTATGGTTGTGATATATGTGAATGGGGTACCGTTATCAGACGGGTAGTCATGATGGGTATATTGAGCTTTGTATATTTGTACCTGAGCATCACTTTGATGGCATCCGCTGCTCTCTCACTCAGTAATAATAGCCACTATCTTTTATAACCACTATCAAAGCTATGCACTAGCGTAGCTAGAGTGTGTGCCGCCCTAGGCGGCCCTTCCATTTTCCGTCCCTGGACCCCTGCCTACAGTAGATCCAAAAGTGCTACCCCTCTAAAAGTGCAGCCCGGGGCAGACCACCCACCCATCCGCAGTCCCCTATCCTAGCTACGCTAGTGAAGCTATGTTCAAACTATGCAAGAGAACTCATTCGAAACTTAATTAAAAGTAATTGCTATTCATTAATTTGGGACACTGTAGAAAAGTTGTAAAAGTAAAAAGAAAAATAAGAAAATAGACTTTTCATAGTAAAAATCAATTCTACCTCCTATACTAAGAATTATATAGATGCCCGAGTTTCTTCACGATAACTACACAGAAACTACTGTACACCACCCTTTTGCTGCCTATTTCTTCCAGCACACTACCAAAACTAATTTACATCTTCGTAGAAAAGGACCGATGAGCAGAAAGTTTAAATCATAACGAGCCAGAAAACAATCAATTTAAATGTCTACCTACCTTCTGTGTCACACTCCAAACTATGGAACGAAATCGAAGACATAAAATTAACATTATTTGTAAGACAATTGACTTATAAACTATGGAACGAAATCAGACAAAATTTAACAGAGCTACAACATTTATATTTCTTTTATGCGTTCCAGTCACGAGCGCATATTCTTTTATTTATTTAGTCTTCTAACTGTTATTGGATCGTAGCCAAGCTGGAGCATCGCCTTCAAAGATTTAGTCGAGCATCTCAACCCATAAGTTTAAGTTTTGTACTTATTTTATCAATGTGTATTTGTTGAACCGCTGTGTTGCCGTACATCAACAACATCACTGGTTTTAAGCGGCATAAATATAAACACACTCACACATCACCATACCCTCATACACGCGCCCACACGAACATTGCACACTCATACACATACCCACACACTCATACACACACACGCACATGCTTCTATATTGTTTCTGTCTTCCGAATTTCACTCGAGGCATTAATCAGCACCAGACTATAGTAAAAGACAATTGCCCAAAGTGCTACGCAATGAGACCGAACCCAGAACCAACTGATTACGAAACGATCCTTTTAACTTACAGTCATGTCTGTGTCTATCTTATTTCTTTATTGACCACAAGGGGCTAAACATAGAGGGGACAAACAAGGACAGACAAAGGGACTAAGTCGGTTACATCGACCCCAGTGCGTAACTAGTACTTAATTTATCGACCCCGAAAGGATGAACGGCAAAGTCGACCTCGGTGGAATTTGAACTCAGAACGTAACGGCAGACGAAATACCGCAAAGCATTTCGCCCGGCGGGGTAACGTTTCTGCCAGCTCGCCGCCGTCTGAGTCTATCTTACTGATGCATTGTATTGTGTGTGTGTGTGTGTGTGTGTGTGTGTGTGTGTGTGTGTGTGTGTGTGTGTGTGTGTGTGTGTGTGTGTGTGTGTGTGTGCGTGCGTGCTTTGGGTTTTTTTTTTAGAATTCGCAGCTCAGTGAAGCAACTACTTTGTTGCGCTTACTAGGATTGTGAATTCAAGTTTAGTCATATGAACTATTCTCTAATATGAAAATAAGGTTGCAATACAGTGCTCTAAAATTTGTTAAATCTCTACCAAAATGGTCACACTGAAGCAGAATTTCAGACGGAATACTTCTTCAATTACTTTCTACAGTAAAGGTTTTTTGTTTTTTTTACATCTTGACATAAAGTGAAAAATAATAAATAATAGCTATCAAGTTTGAAGAACTGATATATGTATAAAAAGGAGTGCAGTAATCCCCCCGCCATATCACGGTTCACCTATTGCAGTTCACCTACCACGGTTTATTATTTAAGCTTACGTCGATTCTTCTGTGGTGTTGTTTTGCATTTATAATAAAATAAATATATTTATAAATTATAGAAGTTTTTTTTTTTAATATACAGTAAAGTACTGTTTCTGCTTCGCAGATTTTCACCTTTCGCGGTGGGATTTTGGAACGTAACACTCACGATAGTGGAGAGATCACTGTATAGGCTTGTCATCTTTCAGAGATGGTCTCCCGAAACATTTGACGTTCAATACAATCCATGTGAAACTTTTACACTATCTAATGAATAAAAATGTTTCAAAAATACACATACAACTTCAAAAGAAATTATATGTGCGAAATGCATTTCAGAAGTTTTGAAACTTTTACAAAACAAACTTCACTACACTTTCGGTAGTCTTCCAGCTATTTCATGGGGGCCCCATGAAAGTCCTTCAAAGTGAAGGGGTCCGGGAGCCTTGTCACAGCCTCCTTCGTCTTCTTAATGTCTTCAAAACGATGCCTCTGGGGTTCTCTTTCGGCTTGGGGAAAAATTAAAAGTCTTAACAAGCGAGTTCTGGATTGTGGGAAGGGTGAGGAACAGTTCTGATGCAATACTAGGCAGTGGCTCTCATGGCTTCCGATCTTAGCTGATTGGAAGTGTTATCATGTATGTATTTTGTCTTGGTATAAAAGATGGGCTACAGCAAGTATTCTACTCAATATCACATATTTGCTTGTCAGTTGTTTGACTTTATCCAGTTGAGCGTGTTTCTTGGTGGCTCATGGTATGTGCATCTCTGATCACAAGCATGAGTAGTGGACGTGCATCGTAGCTATATGTTCTGTCAAGTAGTTGGTTATCAGGATGGAAATAAGAACTGATGCGCTGTCCTGGTACAGGTGCCACCGATCCGAGTAGAAAACCTCTGGAGGTTCTTGTTCAGCTTGGGGAACAATCAAAAGTCACGGGGAGAAAAGTCTGGACTATAGGGAGGGTGAGGGAGAGTTCTGATGCTCATCGCTACCAAGTCGTTGGTCACCATGATGAAATTGTGAATTGATGCATTGTCGTGGTGCAGGTACCACCAATCCCAGTGGAAGAGCTCTGGTCTTTTGCTACGAAATCTCAAGAAATCACAGATGGAATTCTTCTGCACGCGAAGGCTAATTTACTTCTCACTGTCCCCTGAAGAGAAGTGTAGAAGCTAAGGAGTGAAAAGTTTCTATCCTGAGGTACCTCCTGAAGATACATAAGGGTTTCCACAATAGTGATAGCTTTAGTCAGCAAGAGAAGAACTTTAATATCTTTACGTAGCTTTTACAGTTACTTTGTAGCTCATGCAGTTTCTACGTGAACCAGAGCATCTTTGATGCCTGTTTCGCCTAAACTTCCACAAACTAACAGTGGAATTTCCATTTATACTGCTGGTACTCATTTAACACCCGCAAATTTATAAGTTTTATCCGATCATTTAACAGAGATTACTAAATCACACAAACAAGCCCCCACCAAATTTCACATCATAAAAACAATCAGACAGATATTACGAGAAATTTGGAAATTTTAGTGCAATATTTTATGACCTTAATCGATTTCAAGAGAACGATAGAAAGGCTTAATCTAAAAATCGTTAAATGAATCGTAATATGAATAAATTTACAACTGGAATTTATCTTCATTCTTTTCATTTTATTTTATTTTATATTTTATTTTTGTATTATTTCACCATATTTTAAATTTTATTTTATTTTACTATTTTGTCATTTTCTTTTACAATTGATTTGACGTTCAGATCGCTTGAAAAAATCCATTTCATTATACGTGTACGTATATACTGTGTGTTTGCGTGTATGTGTGCATGAGTCTGAGTGCGTGGGTGTATATGTATACATACACATACACACACACACACACAAATATGTGTGTGCATGTAAGTACATATATAATTTATGTTTGTGTTCGTATACATACATGCGTACATATATTCATACATATGTGTGTGTGTGTGTATGTATATATATATATATATATATATATATATATATATATATATATATATATATATATATATGTATGTATGTATATATATATGCATATATGTATATAAATATCTATCTTTGTATATACATGTAAATAAATGTACGTTTTTACATACATAAATATATAAATGCATAATCCCTGTGTGTGTATGTGTGTGTGTGGGTTTGTAAGTACATGTGGGGAAAGAGTGAAGGAATAATCGGA
>NC_142930.1:93769805-93847305 GCF_046866305.1 Octopus bimaculoides | reverse complement strand
CTTATTTTTTATTTACCTATATTTACTCAGAGGATTTTCATGTTTTGTTTTGTTTTTGTTTTTTTGTTTTTTTTTTTTACATTTCATGTTATTTTTTTTCTGTTTATAAAGAAGTTCTCTATTTTTTTTTTACATACTTTCCAGATTAACTACATCATGTTTTTTTTTTTGCATTTTGTAATTTATTTTTATCTAAACATTTTAATTTTTATTTCTTACTTTTGTTTATATGTCTCCGGTCGTACAGTTACCATTTGACAGAGAAGACACTAATACATGAATACAAATATGCATATAAAAATATGCATGTATATGCATATGTATGTATGTATATGTGTGTACACATATTTGTAATATATAACATATATATATATATATATATATACGTATATGTATATATATATATATATATATATATATATATATATATATATATATATATATATATATATATATATATATATATATATATGTATATATATATATATGTATATATATGTATATATATATATATATATATATATATATATATATATATACATATATATATATGTATATATTCGTATAAACACAAAAATAAACTCATATACGAGTATATATACATGTATGTAGAAACACGCGCGCACACACACACATAAACGTATATATTCATCCAAAACATATATATATGTATGTTGTGTCTGTTTCTTTACACACACACACACATACATACATAAACATACATATAGATACACACACACACATATATATATACATTGATATGCATATAAACGTGCACACGCATACAAATGTATGTGTGTGTGTGTCTGTGTGTGTGTGTATTTGCATGCATGTGTCCATGTCTATCTGTATATACGCATGCTTGTTTGCAGATTGGAGAAAGAAAAACAAATTCAGTAAGCAACTAACAGAGACAGCCCAGACAGTTTCTATTCAAGTGATGGGAACCGTGCACATCTATACACGTCGGGAGTGAACGGTTATGCAAGACATATATTTGTGCAGCTATGTGTACACACAACATATGCAGGTCTGCTCATATATAAATGCACAAAACAATGGTAAATATTATTTTTAAGTTCTGTTTTAATCCCATTTACCACTGAGTGAAGCTTCTCCTGATTTTTAGTTTTTATTTGCTTTTGCTTTTTTTTTTTACTTCTCCATTGCGAATCTAAATAATCTCTAAATTTTCTTTCCATCGCCATACAAATCTTCGATACGATGCAATATATAGCAATTACATTTATTTTCTTGGTGTGTGTGTAAATGTGTATATATATATATATATATATATATATATATATATATATATATATATATATATATATATATATATATATATATACATATATATATATATATATATATATATATATATATATATATACATATATATATATAGATAATATATATATATATATATATATATATATATATATATATATATATATATATATATATATATATATATATATATATATATATATATATATATATACATATATATACACATATAACATACGTAGATACATATATTTATATACATATACATAGACTATACATATTTATAGGTGTATGTATAAAAATGTGTGCGTGTGAGCACACACACACAGACGCATGCACACGCACACAAACACATACACATAATATTTGTTTTTATGTCGAGCTATTGTAAAAACAATTTTACATTAAATTGAAGGATTACTCAATACTTTTTTTGTAGAGTACTTGCTATTCTTCATATATATGGTTTCACTAGCGTCTTATGTTACTCTTTTTCTCTTTACCCCCTCCTCTCTTTCTCTCTTTGTTTCTCTCTTTTCTCTCTGTCTTTTCTCTTTTTTCTCTTTGTGCCTCTCTTCCTCTCTTTTTGGTTTTGATAGAGATGTTGCGTCGTGCCGAGTTCCTTGGTGTGAAGCTTTATATGACCTGCGACATTTGATCATTTGCATAACGGGGAAAAGTCTATATATTGGAGCTTTAACATAGATTATTGTATTTATGGCGGGATACTGATGAGATGAATTTGCATGATTGCATAGTATCTCTACTTGTTATGCAATTATTTTGGCAATTTGATGAAACGCAAGTATGTCCTAAAAAGCTCCGACTCTCACTTCTGGCTTTTGCTTGTTATTTCTTCATATATATATGTCTTTCACCTTTTATCTTCTATCTTTTACTTGTTTCATTCATTAGACTGCAGCCATGCTGGGACACTGCCTTGAAGAATTTTTGTCGAATGAATCGAGACCCACCCCCACCCCGCCAGTGCTTATGTTTCTGTAAAGTCTAGTACTTATTCCATCGGTCTTTTTTGATAAGCTTTCTTTCCAGTGGCGTACTAGGCAAAATTTTCTTTCAATTTAGACTGTGGAATTCACAGAGATGAACATAAGAAATGACTCTATTGCATACATACTTGTTGTTGTTGGCACTCCGTCACTTACGACGTCGAGGGTTCCAGTCGATCCGATCAACGGAACAGCCTGCTCCTGAAATTAACGTGCAAGTGGCTGAGCAATCCACAGACACGTGTACCCTTAACGTAGTTCTCGGGGATATTCAGTGTGACAAGGCTGACCCTTTGAAATACAGGTACAACAGAAACAGGAAGAAGGAGTGAGAGAAAGTTGTGGTGAAAGAGTACAGCAGGGTTCGCCACAATCCCCTGCCGGAGCCTCGTGGAGCTTTAGGTGTTTTCGCTCAATAAACACTCACAACGCCCGGTCTGGGAATCGAAACCATGATCCTATGACCGCGAGTCCGCTGCCCTAACCACTGGGCCATTGCGCCTCCACATATACATACATACTACACCATCACCAAAACACTAACATTCTCTCCTACGCCTCCGGCCAAAAGTTCAGTAACACTTTCATTTCTTTCTGTTTCTTCAACTACTTTTCTCATTAAAGGGAGTTACTCGGTGATCATTCAACCTCGAAAAGAACAGCAGCCAAATCACAACCCAACCTCTTAAAAGAAAAGGAGAAAAAAAACTTGCTTAATAATGCGGTTCTGGATTCCTTGCACATCGATAAAAATACGGGATAGTCACGAGTGAAATTACTTTGCTCATACATATATCTAATGAAAATTGGTGGAGGCGCAATGGCCCAGTGGTTAGGGCAGCGGACTCGCGGTCATAGGATCGCGGTTTCGATTCTCAGACCGGGCGTTGTGAGTGTTTATTGAGTGAAAACACCTAAAGCTCCACGAGGCTCCGGCAGGGGATGGTGGCGAACCCTGCTGTACTCTTTCACCACAACTTTCTCTCACTCTTACTTCCTGTTTCTGTTGTACCTGTAATTCAAAGGGTCAGCCTTGTCACACTGTGTCACGCTGAATATCCCCGAGAACTACGTTAAGGGTACACGTGCCTGTGGATAGCTCAGCCACTTGCACGTTAATTTCAGGAGCAGGCTGTTCCGTTGATCGGATCAACTGGAACCCTCGACGTCGTAAGCGACGGAGTGCCAACAACACACACAACTAATGAAAATTGACCTGGGACTAAACATAAATGACAAACGCGTACACACATATAAAATAGACATAGTTACACACACCACTCTGTTTACACAAGCATTTTTTTCCTTTGTTGTCTTTTAGTGTCTACAGGGAAGAGGTGAAGAGATTAATGGAGTCGCGATGTCAATGCTCATTTCTTGAACCCTTTCAATGTTACAGCATCTGATTGTGAAAGAGATTTGAACTGATTAATTTTGCTTTTCTTAAGGGTCACCAGTGATGAACGATAGCTCTTTCTAGTAGCTTATAAAGTAATGAGTCTTACTAAAAACGAAACTAAGCTGTCAGAATATTTTAATACACCAGACAAAATGCTTAGCAACATTTCTTTTGACTTTAAGTTCTGAGTTCAAATGCCACCGGGGTTCACTTTGCCTTTCATCCTTTGAGGATCGATAAATAAGTACCAGCCGAGCACTGGGGTCGATGTAATCAACTTCTCCTTCCCTTAAAATTACTGGCTTTGTGCCAAAATTTGAAACCAATAAAAATAAAATTAGTCGGTTCAATTCTTATTTCAAGTTACTGCACTCTCTATAGTTTAAGCATGGCATTTCATTTCAGAGAGATGCTAAATATATGTTTATTAAATATAATGTTAATTTTGAGATTATAATTTCATAGGAATTTTATGAATAACCGCAGAACCTTTACTGATTAGGGAAACTCGGTGCTAAAATTTTCAAATTAATTTTCACTAAATATCGCCTCACCGTCTATGTTTAACATCTACATATGATTTTCGACACATATTTATATATCTATGCGTATGTATATGACTATATAAGCATCTGCATATGCGTGTTTCGCTCTGTGTGTGTGTGTGTGTGTGTGTGTGTGTGTGTGTGTGTGTGTGTGTGTGTGTGTGTGTGTGTGTGTGTGTGTGTGTGTGTGTGTGTGTGTGTGTGTGTGTGTGTGTGTGTGTGTGTGTGTGTGTGTGCGTGTGTGTGTGTGCTTATGCGTGTGTGTGTGTATGTCTGCGTGTGTGTTTGTGTGTGTGCTTGTATGTGTGTGTGTATGCATGTGTGTGTATGTATGTGTGCTTTTGAAAATATATACATATCTGCTATTTAATACCTAAAACATATTCGTTCGATTGTCTCGGAGGTTTCATGATTTTCAAGAACAAAATTTCTCACGTAGCTTCAATCTATGAATTTTTTTATTTATTTATTTATTTATTTATTTATTACCTTTTTATTCTATCACAATTTTTTAACAGCTTCTTTCACCTTCTCTATCTCTATTTCGAAAGTCTGTCTGAAGTATCTTTTATAAAATTAACTCCCCTGTCGTTTCCGCTCTTCAATAGCTGAAACGTTTAGTTCACCCAATTTCAACAATTACCTTACTTTAAAACGATTTTTCGCTTTTATTTATTTATTTATTTATTTGTGTTGCTAATTATTCACTCTACTCTTTCTATTTCTTTTTTCCTCTTCTAATTCAGATACACACATATACATGCGCGCGCACACACACATATGCACATATATATACATATATATATATATATGACTGTGTGAGTATGTGTGTATGTGTATGTGTGTTTGTGTGTGTGTGTGTGTGTGTGTGTGTGTGTGTGTGTGTGTGTGTGTGTGCAAAATAGATACATATGTACTCCATAGGGCATATCTAATTCGCCTAAACGACATAGTTTTCACTAAGAGTGCTCCATGACTGATTAAGAATATACACACGCACACACACATACACACACGTGTGTGTGTGTGTGTGTGTGTGTGTGTGTGTGTGTGTGTGTGTGTGTGTGTTGAGAGAAAGAGATAAAGAACGAGAAAGAGATTTAAGAAGACATGATGCAACACATGCGCAAATAATTTTTTAATTTTTATTTTTATTTCTTTTATTCTAATTTTTATTTCTTTTATTCGTTCTCTTTCTCTTTCTGTCTTCCATTTTGCTTGCCTTCTGTATTTCAGAAAAGCTTCCATTTCTTTTTTCTCCTTTCTTCTTTCTTCTTTCTCCTATATTATAACACTCTTTCTGACATTAACTCGTTTTCTTCCTTTTTATAGTTTCATTTAGTTAATATTGTCCTCTTCTGTACATTCATTCTTTCTTAACTCTCTTCGATATATTTCATAAAGCAAATTCCAACGAAAGGATAAAAAAAAAGGAGAAATAACTGAATTGATTCCATATGAATGTATGAGTGTGTGACAGTAATATGTTAATAACACTTGCGTCGACATAAACTATGTGAGAGAAATTGTTTACCGTACTTTCCGACATACAAGTTGAAATTTTGGATCTTTTTTAAAACGGGGGCCACATTTTTCATTAATGTTTTACGTAGTGTTTTTGGTACCGAAAGACTTTCAAACTTCGTATACTTATCTATTTTGTGTTATAGAACAGAAAAATATATTTGTATTCGAATTTATTTCATGTAAAAAATTGTCTTATTTCGATAATTTCAACCAATCACTGACAAGTATTCAGTTGTTTATATTTACTCCTTTGGCTGATTAAGCCATTGCTTCGTTTTATTTGCTTTTTTCATTTTAAATTTGCTTTTTTCATTTTCTTTTTTTTTCTTCGTTTTATTTGCTTTTTTCTTTTTAAATTTGCTGTTTTACCCTAACTCTAACCCTAACCCTATCACCGATAGAATTGTTTCAGAATCGTTTGTTTATGTAGTCGGCACTTAATGTATATCGGCTGAATGGACGTCAGTGATTGGTTGAAATTACAGAAATACGACAACTTTAACATGGAATAACTTAGGGATTTCTTTTTTTTTTTTTCAGAAGACTAAGAGAAAAAGATGTTTTATATGACACATTCTACCAGTGTTCCAAGTTTCAAAGTGTTTCGTTAATGAAAAATGTGGACCCCGTTTTAAAAAAGATCCGAAATTTTCAGACCAAACCTTGTAGCAAAAAAAACGAAGGTCGACTGAAAATGTCTACTTAATTAGTGCTAATAATTTAAGGCTAAATAGCAACAACCATAAAAACGTCGACAACGACCTATTCATTGGAAACGCTAAACACTCCAGTTTCAAGGACTTTAGTGTCTCGTCAGGTACAGTATACTCTCATTCTTATCTTTACTCTTTCCCACAAAATAGATGCCCCCGTTCCCACTGAAACTGACTGAACTATAGTTTTTTTCTGTAGATAATTGTCGTTAAATGCTGTATTTTTCCGGCATTCAAGTCGAATTTTTAAGATCAAAATTTGTAGCCAAAACAGAGAGGTCGAGACGACCTTGGAGACTAAAAGTTCAATGATAAATGCAGCATGGTTTGGAAAGATAGCGACGATGTTGGGATGTTTACACTGCATGTTTATGCTTTATAGTATGTCGCCTGTACCATATCAATTTTGTTCATTCTTATACAAATACATACATACATAGATGCATGCATACATATAAACATAACACGCATACATACATGCATACATACATACATACATACATACATACATTCATACATACATACATTCATACATATATACATACATACATATATCATACAAACATACATACATGCATATACTTATATATATATATATATATATATATATATAGATAGATAGATAGATAGATAGATAGATAGATAGATAGATAGATAGGTGAAAGAAAATGCAATGAACGACATTGCAAATAAAATACAATATTCAGACATATGGGTAAAATAAAACATCCCCACTTATATCCATTTATATATCCACACATCCACACATATGTACTTATAACATGCATTCTTACTATTTTTACTATATATCTTAATATTAATATAGGCTAGGTCTAACTCATATATAAGTTAGTGTATATAGTTTGATATATACGTATATATATGTGTGTGTGTATACATACACACACACATACTTCTTACATTAAAAAAAATTTTTAACAGATATAAATGGATACAATATAAAGATTATATTTTTTACTTTATCATATCGTATTACCTATTTCTGTTTTTTTAAGAAGTGTATACATGTGCATATATGAATAGATATATACATGTATTTTTTGTTCTTTATTTTACTTTCTTTTATTTTTGTTTTTAAAAAATTTTAAGTATGTATATAAAAAGTGTGTACGTATGCATATATAAATAGATGTATGTATATATATTTCGTTGTTTCTTGCAAACCAGATACAAAAACAAGGTGTATATATTTACTTTTACTTTATTATACCGTATTTTTCCTAACTCTGTAATAGTAAGAATATATATAAGAAGTATATATATGTGCATATATAAATAGATACATGTGTATATTTAAAACTATACACACAACTTTGCATGTGGGTTAGACTTTCAACCCAGCATATATTAACAATGACATAAATTGTAAAAGTGGTAAGACTATATGTAAGAAGTGTATATGCATACCCATATATAAATAAATATATGTGTAGGTATAAACGTATAAAACTATATACACTATCTTGTAGGTTGGTATATGAAAGAATATGTATGTATGCGGAGCGGAGTATACCTACTAACTTGTTTCTCTAATTGTTTCAACAAAGAATATAAAAGCCAGACGGTAATAAACTTTAAACAGAGACTAATTAGAGTGTAAAATGGAGTTGTTTTGTGACGAATGACAGGTGGTAATTTAGCCCCTTCAAATAAACAAAGGAACAGTTGATAAGTACATAAATGGTCGGTCTTCATTTATTTATCACTAATATCTGTAAATGCTTAATTTTATTCTTCATTTTATTTTTCATTCTGTTTTGCAAATTCTTCTTTATAATCTGACCATGAAGATAGGATTGTATGTAATTTGTAGTAAACCTTATCCCCTTTTTTGTTTCGTTTATTTCTTTATTTCCGTATTTTGTATTTTGGTTATAATTGTATTTTGTTTGTCACTATATCTATGTGTTTAGCTATGTCTATAAACTGCTGAAAATAACACAGTGCTTTGGGTATGCATTTTTACGCTGAGTGAAATGACAAGAGAACCTTCCGATGGATTCATTTAAACAATCACCTGAGGATGTGCATTTTCCACTTTGGATGGATGATTATAACTACACAACATCTCACCAATATACTGCGAGTGTAAAAATGTGCTGAAACAATTGTAGAGATTTTAAACCACAATGTCGTTCATTGCATTTTCTATATAAACTGTACGGATACTATGAAATTCCTGATGTAAATCCAGTACAAGAACATTTCCATAGTACGGTGACATCTGGTAAACCAATAACTGTGTTCGAGCTTTGCATATCATACTACAAGGTTTTTACCCGAATCTTATTTCACTTACACGCACAGGCACACACACACACACACACACACACACACACACATGTATATATATATATATATATATATATATATATATATATATATATATATACATATATATATATATATATACACATCCATATACATATACACATATTATTATAAGATCTGGTAATTAGTCATATATTAATATATTAATTAATATCGATTAACTATCAGGGGGCCAGCACATTTAAAGAATCAAAGAGATTCAGAAATATTATCTGCAATCTCAGGGGATTAAGGTACATTTTAAAAAATAACGTCGACCACTAACGTGGACAATTAATGCGCTAGAAATAGATCACATCTTGTGTCTATTAAGACCTAAAAAGTTCTCAACATGAAATATAGCAGCATACCAAAAACGTGAGCGGGCAAGACATTTAAAATCACCTAAAAAAATCATTATTAAACAGGAACCAGGTTTCGGATTTAACAAATTCTTACCATTTGTCTATTCCTCATCAGCTTGATTTGTAATGTTACAGCAATTATCAGAATCATATACATAGTTGCCCACCGCCATGGGTGCGCGTGCATATGGTTCTGCTAATTACAGCTTAATGGTAAAATTCAAAAGTCTTCGTTTTGGCGCGCTAATTCCAGGACTATATCCGCAGAAAATATTTACTGCGTCGAATATATTCAGTATGAGAACATGAGTAATGGGTAAATATTATTATAAGATCTGGTAATTAGTCATATATTAATATATTAATTAATATCGATTAATTATCAGGGGGCCAGCACATTTAAAGAATCAAAGAGATTCAGAAATATTATCTGCAATCTCAGGGGATTAAGGTACATTTTAAAAAATAACGTCGACCACTAACGTGGACAATTAATGCGCTAGAAATAGATCACATCTTGTGTCTATTAAGACCTAAAAAGTTCTCAACATGAAATATAGCAGCATACCAAAAACGTGAGCGGGCAAGACATTTAAAATCACCTAAAAAAATCATTATTAAACAGGAACCAGGTTTCGGATTTAACAAATTCTAACCATTTGTCTATTCCTCATCAGCCTGATTTGTAATGTAACAGCAATTATCAGAATCGTATACATAGTTGCCCACCGCCATGGGTGCGCGTGCATATGGTTCTGCTAATTACAGCTTAATGGTAAAATTCAAAAGTCTTCGTTTTGGCGCGCTAATTCCAGGACTATATCCGCATGGCCCCCTGATAATTAATTAATATATTAATATATGACTAATTACCAGATCTTATAATAATATTTACCCATTACTCATGTTCTCATACTGAATATATTCGACGCAGTAAATATTTTCTGCGGATATAGTCCTGGAATCAGCGCGCCAAAACGAAGACTTTTGAATTTTACCATTAAGCTGTAATTAGCAGGACCATATGCACGCGCACCCATGGCGGTGGGCAACTATGTATACGATTCTGATAATTGCTGTTACATTACAAATCAGGCTGATGAGGAATAGACAAATGGTAAGAATTTGTTAAATCCGAAACCTGGTTCCTGTTTAATAATGATTTTTTTAGGTGATTTTAAATGTTTTGCCCGCTCACGTTTTTGGTATGCTGATATACATATACACATATGTATACATGCGTATGTCTATCTGTATGTATGTATGTATGTTTTTTTTTAAGCTTTGTTTAAGTTCTTAAGAGAGTTCAAGCCAGTCGCTAACGAAGGTACAAGGCTTTTTTTAGTTAAGACAGTGCCCGGTGTTTGTAAATGTGGGGTTCAATTGATGTGTTGGTTGATCTGTCGATAAAAACACGCCCATGTGTGTGCATCTATTCATCTAAAGAATCTCAGATAGAGAATCTTTAAAATGTTTCACAAATTTTCACGGTACTAGATTATATCACGGAAATAAATTGGATTTGGAGAATGCGCGTTAATATTTTTTTGCACTTTCTTCGAAAAAACGAGTATTTCTAGGTTTTATGCATGTATAAAAACAATGTCACATTTTTAACTTGAGAAAAGTCTTGCATGTTTTTACCGCTCTGGTTACAGTTTGTGTTTGTAATGTGCAAGTTAGCTGGTAGATTTCTTTTTCTGTGCAAGTTAGCTGATTAATTTCTTTTTCCAGATTGTCACAAAACCAAGTGCACTGGTGGTTATTGGTATAAATGTGAATTTGTAATCTGGGAATAGAAGTTGAAAGTTTCCAAGTAGTAGTCCGTAGATATTCCTTCTCTCTTTATTTTCGAAAAGATATTCATATCATCAACGCAGCTAACCTCTTTGACGGTACATACTATTTTTGTCCGTCCCATACAACGATATCCGTTCTGTTATGCTTGCACTTAGAATGTATGTATATATGTATGCATGTATGTATGCATACATGTTCTCTTCTATTTTAATTGTTTAAATTCTTCCTCTGAGGGAGGAGCTGGTTTCTAAAAAAAGATACAAAGCTCCATTGTTGGAATGTTAATAACAAAAACGATGTCACCTTTTAAACTTGAGAAAAGTCTCGCACATTTTTACTCTACCACTTACAGATTGTATTAGCAATGTGCAAGTTAGTTGTTGATTTCTTTTTCTGAAAAACCCAGCTTACCCAGATTGTCACTTAAGCATTTACACATAAAACCAGGTGCATCAATTATTATGGGTATAAATGTGAATTTATAATCAAGATATAAAATATGGAGGTTTCGAAGCAGTTGCCCGTAGTTATCTTCTTTCTCTTTTTTTTTTCTTTCTTCCCGCGATCCCTTTTGATCCAAATTATCCCCCCCCCCCCCAAGAAAAGCTCTACTTTGTAATTTGTCCATTTTCTGTATTTAGCCCTGTGTGGCTATAATAAAAAAGATATCTTCTTTCTCTTTGATCTTCAACGAGATATTCACAGCACCAGAACAGCTGACCTCTGTACCGGTACATACTTTTTCATGTCTGTCCCAAACAAGACTATTCGGCCTATTGTGTTTACATTTGACAGATAGGAATGTTCTACCAGTATTCTTTGTATTGATGCTTGTGTATGTATTCAATAATAGGGGAATTCTCTATATTTATTCCAGGATAGTTTTTGTATATTGGTATTGTATATTGTTTTTGCGACGTCGTGTTGCATAGAGAAGAAGTAACATGATATTTTTGGAAAGCTGCTAATCACATGTTTAATGTCTTCCACAGAAATATGACGTAATTTACATTTTCGGTTACATCTTTGAAATCCAGGGGCTTCTCTGTCTCTTTTGTTTGTTAAATATTCAGTAGCAGTCTCCTGTTCTTAGATTGTAAATGCACAGCCTTCGAAGTGGGATGTGATATAGCGGTAACAAGTTCAAAAGAAGCTCGCTTAATATCGATGTTATTGTCTATCTAGTATTCAATTCATAGCTCTTAGAGAAATGAGTTTTGTAATTACGGTTTCTTTTATAACAACAGCTAGAAAGAATCTGTTTATCTGTTGAGTTGTTGTTTTCGTTCTGTTCCTCGGTTGCGTTATTGTTGATGTTGTAGCCAGCCATGTTGTTTGGAGTAATTCTCTGCATGGTAAATTCAAGTGTCAGTCGAAAATCACTGCGATCGTAATTAAAAGCTCACTCAGTTAATTTATCAGAAGATTAACCAATCGTTTAACAAGGCTGATAGTTGTGGCTCCAAAATTGAAGATGAGGTTCTAGGAAAATTCGACGTAAATATTTTTGCCGCAGGAAAACTCACCTCAGTAATTATTGTCGTAGGAAACTTTACCGCATAGGAAATTTTGCCGTAAGATAATTTCGCAGTATAAATAATTTCGAAGATATGGCACACAACCTGATTTAGAGAAATTGCAGCTCTGAAAAAAAATTGCTTTTTGTGACCGCGTGTGTATCATTGGCGATTTTCTTTCTCCGTCTTCCCTTCTTTGGACTTTTTCTATATTTCTGATGAAGAGCTCCGCTCGAAACACGAAATCCTCTTTCTTTTCTTTCCTTTCCTGAGCATCCAATAACACTGAACTTATTCCACGTCATCGCGTTGTTGTTTTTTCTTGCTTATTCATGTTTGGATTGACTATATATATATATGTGTGTGTGTGTGTGTGTGTGTGTGTGTGTGTGTTTTATAATTCTGTTTTAGATTTAACTGAGTTTTTTTTTTGTTTATATATTTGTTTTAAAACACTATCATCTCTTAGATTGTTTTATTTTGCCCCCACTCATCGACCTCTGCAGCTTTTTTTAAACTCTAGGCACAAGGCCCGAAATTTGGGGGGAGGGGTCGCAAATGGTACTTAATTTATCGACCCCGAAAGGATGAAAGGCAAAATCAACCCCGGCGGAATTTGAACTCAGAACATAAAGACAGAAGTACCGCTAAGCATTTCGCTCGGCATGCTAACGTTTCTGCCAGCTCGCCGTCTTCCACCTCTGAATCTTTGCCATAATAATATAAGGTTGGTTGAAACAATTATATACCAAGGTAGCAATTCATCTTTTTTCCAGTGAAATCGTCTTGCGGCAAAATTTCCTATGCGGCCAAAAATCCTGAGAAGAAATTTCCTGCGGCAAACTTTCTGGATACGGGAGATAGAATTCAATATATTTTCGATAAATAGTCTCCCGCGCTAAATATGCGACTTGTCGCTTCGAGTTTGTATGTATGTATGTATGTATGTATGTATGTATGTTTGTATGTATATCATTATTCCGTTCATTTCAAGATTTCTTGCCAACAGAGAAAGAACCGGTTTTAACCTAGATCTAAGGCATTTTTGTATGTATGTATGTATGTATGTGCAGATTTTTTTAAAGTATGTATTCTCATGCATATACTTCCATATCTAGACACGCTCATGTATATTTAAATGATAAACTTCTGGAAAGTTTTACAGATTTTGACAGTTCCAGTGATGGATTGGATCTGAAGTCTTCGAATTAGCTCTTCTTTCTGGTTTTCAGAAGCCTAATTTCTCAAGATTGGTATTTAGGCAATGTGTTACATATCTCAGGGCCCCAATAATTACAGGTATAAACCTGAACTTGTAATCTGGATAGAGTAACTACAAATTTCTCAATAGTTCAGCGTAGGTGTTCTCTTTTTCACTGATCTTCAGCTTTATGTTAACATCCGCTGGGCAGCAAATTTCCACAACTGTGCTCAGTTTCTCTTCTCTATCCCAAATCATTATATTAGGTCTGTTGTGCTTACATTTAATTGAGGTCTTCACTGGTACATTCCACTACTATTCCTTTTTATTATGAGTAACTATGGCTTCTACTGTATTGTGGGATTTTATGTCTTTGTCCTTGGGATTATCCTTCCGACGAATTTCATTATAGAGTGACCTAGCTACAACGTCATGTCCCATCGGTAGATAATACCGTGCTGACATTTTTGGTCAACTGCTTATGATGTAGGTGATATCTTGAATGTGAACTCCACAAAGTTTGCATCGATTGTCACATTTTACGGCTTTTCCTGCATTTCTATCCCTTTTGTGCCACAGGCACTTGGTTGATATTTCCTGTTCCTGGACTGCAAACGCATACCCTTCAAAGTGGGAGATAGTAATCCGGCTATTTGGTCCATGATAAACTGCGTTGATGATCGCTGTTACTATCATCACGAAGCTTTCTACTAACATATCCATGCATAGTCTTCTGCTCATACAGGTTCATCCTTTCATCTGATGATATGTTGCGGTAGAGTCGTGCGACTTCTTTGGGCATGTATTTTAGGTTATCAGACAAAGAGTGTCTTATGATGTTATCAGCCTCGTGTATGCAAACTTGGTCAAGGGATGCACTTCGACGCTTGGTGGTTAAAAGATGTTGCCGATGGGATATGATGCAACATTTAAAGGTATGTATGTTTGTGTTTATGTATGTATGAGTATAAGTGTGTCTATGTATGTATGTATGTATGTATGTATGTGTGTATGTGTCTATGTATGTATGTGTGTATGTATGTGTGTCTATGTATGTATGCATGAGTATATGCGTCTATGTATGTGTCTGTATGCATGTATGTATACACGTATGTGTGTCTATGTATGCATGCATGCATGTATGTATGTATATGTGTCTATGTATGTATGTGTGTATGTATGTATGTATGTATGTATGTATGTGTGAAGGCGCATGGCTTAGTGGTTAGAGTATTCGGCTCACGATCGTCTGGTTGTCAGTTCGATTCCTGGCGGTGTGTTGTGCTCTTGTGCAAGACACTTTATTTCAAATTGCTTCTGTCCACTCAGCTGGCAAAAATGAGTTCTACCTGTATGTCAAAGGGCCAGTCTTGGTCACACTGAATCTCCCTGAGAACTACATTAAGGGTACACGTGTCTGTGGAGTGCTCAGCTACCCACTTGCTCATTAATTTCACGAGCAAGCTGTTCCGCTGATCGGATCAACTGAAACCCTCGTTGTCGTAACCGACGGAGTACCAGTTTTATGTATGTGTATATATGTGTATGTATGTTTGTATTTATGTACGTACAGACTCACGCATGAACGTGTATATGCATTTGTTTTCTTTAGGATCTATTTAAATTTGCTTTTGTTCTTTTGTTGTCTTTTGTGTGTTTTTTATTATTTAGAAAATTCAAGCTAGCCACCAGCCAGGAAGTAAGGCTTTTTTTTTTTTTTTTTTTTTTTTTTTTTTTTTTTTTTTCCAGTTAAGACAGGTATTGGAGGCTTGTGATCGTCTGAATTGATTGATGCCTATCTATAAGATTGTTTGTGTTCATGGATAACTTGTAGTTTTGTGGTGGATATACGTTTCACTTTAATATACATGTGTCTGTCCTTCGCAAAGTCTTACACTTTAGTACACACGCGTTTGTGCTTCACTCTTATGTGTGTATTCATGCATTTCATATGTATATGTCGATGTGTGCATATGTCCGACCCAGAAAAATACACATGGTTGAGGGCGGCCGCAGCATTTCACATCATTTTTTATAAATATATATATGTATAAGAATCGATGGCTCAGTGGTTAGAGTGTCGGGCTCACAATCATGAGGTAGTGAGTTCGATTCTTGGACCGGGTTGTGTATTGTGTTCTTGAGCAAGTTCACTCAGCTGTAGAAATGAGTTGCGACGTCACTGTATCGGCCTTTGCCTTTCCCTTGGATGATGTCGGTGCAGTGGAGATGGAAGGCTGGTATGCATGGGCGACTGCTGGTCTTCCATAAACAACCTTGCCCAGACTTGTGCCTCAGAAGGGAATTTTCTAGGTGCCTCTCATGGTCATTCATGACCGAAGATGAGTTTTTAAATGTATGTATGCACATTCACACACATATACACACATTTTACGAGCTGCCACAGTTTATGTCGACTAAATCACACTCAAGACTCTGACCCATGAAACACAAGCCAAAGATGGTGCGTGAACATACCTCAACTTACATCGCTAATTAGTTCCAAGACATGCGACTTAAATTTTGAAGAAATGGTTTTTCGTGTTACGTCGTTTTCGAGTTTATAGCTTATATCTGTTTTAATAAATGATTTGTGTATATTTTTCCATGTAGGTTTTTAAGTTGTTTTTCTTTTGTTGTTGTTGCTATTTTTTTAATTTTTATGATTTTCAATGTTCACTGAGACCGACATATGTCGGACAAATCGACTGATGTTAAGATTTATTTTTACCATTAATTTCTTTTTCAAAAAAAAAAAAAAAGCACGTCAAATCGAAAAAGACAAAACCTGAAATGACGTGAGTTGAGGTATATCTGTATATTTTTCTACGTATATTGCAAAATGGATATCAACATAGATACTTCTGACATATTTAATTCACACTTTAACTTACTGAGCTGATAACACTGTTTATACAATATACACTCCCTTGTGGTGCGAAAGCGTATGAGACTGATTATTGCCAAATGGAGATTATTGCGTCAGTCCTGTTTCGAATATTTTACATTTGTAAGGCGGCGAGCTAGCAGAAACGTTAGCACACCCGGCGAAATGCTTAGCGGTATTTCGTCTGTCTTTACGTTCTGAATTCAAATTCCGCCGAGATCGACTTTGCCTTCCATCCTTTCAGGGTCGATAAATTAAGTACCAGTTGAGTACTGGGTCGATCTAATCGACTAGCCCCCTCCCCTAAAATTTCGGACCTTCTGCCTAGAAAAGAAAAAAATATTTTACATTTGTCTAAGGCGGCGAACTAGCAGAATTGTTAGCATGCCGGGAAAATGCTTAGCGGCCTGTCGGTGGTGAAATGTTATCGGGGTCGACTTCGCTTTTCATCCTTTCGGAGTCGATAAAATAAGTAGCAGCTGAATACTGGGGTCGATGTAATCAACTGCCCCCACACACCCGAAATTGCTGACTTCGTGCCAAAAGTTTGAAAGCAATATTTTACATTCATATATACAAGACACAATATTTTTCTGAATAACATTCTAAGAAAAAATTGGAATTGTCTTTCATAGTCGCATGAAACGTCAGACCTCCCCTATTTCTCTCGTCGAAGTGATTCTACTATGTAAATTATTTTTATTGCCTGCACGGCGTTGCAAATCATCGTTTGATATAAAATAAAAATCTGAGACCTGCCAGGAAAGATAACTCTGCAATACAGCAAGAGTAGCCTCCCTTGAATTATTTTCCTGAGCAGATTCTTAGCATTGATTTCTTGGCATTTTACTCTTTATATGGCATTCATTCATTTCTAATCAAAATGTCCCTAACTTCGCTTTAAATTTATACTCCTTTTCACTGGTTTGACTCAACGAACTACAGCAGACTTAGCGTAGAGTTTTAGTCGATTATCTTTTGTCTATCAATTATATTATCAACGACAAAGCTAACTTGAGTATTAATAAAGCAGAAATTGCACGGAACCAAACACAAGGTATTTTGTTTGTTCTATTTTTGCCATGCCTCATCGAAACCCATACATATAGTTATTGCGCCATGATGTACTTTTGTCCATACATGACATTTTGGGCAAGACTTCCGTCCCCCCGCCAAAAAAAAAACCACCCTTTTTTAAACTTTTTTTTCAACACAAACTCCGCTTCCTTTTCGGCTACGGGGAATACAAATCTGCAAAAAAATTGGCAAAAATTGGCATTTATAAATTTTCCAGAACCTCCGTATCCGAAAACTGGGGTTTGGGGCAAAAAAAAAATTTTTTAATAAACAAATTTGGAAGAAAATGGGGGGGGGGGGGGAATCTTTCGACATTTTGTCCTCACATATATGACTCATGGTTATTTCTCACACACACACACAAATATATATATATATATATATATATATATATATATATATATAACATAACAACATGACAACCTGTTTTATACTTAAAAACAAATTACAATCAAATTATATCATGATTGCAAGAAGAGAATTATTGTAAAGAAAATTGACAATTTTTTGGAGGGTGTACGTCGCGTACCTGGAATATATGCCTCTGATACACGAACATGCGTGCGCGCACACAGGGAGTATACGTGTGTGTATATAATTCCAAAATTTGAACAGTAACAAAACAAAGGAACAGAAAATTCAAACAGGACAGGGTGTTGCTAATTCCTCATCAGTTATCGTCCACAAGGTCCTTATAATTTCACGCCTTTAATGATAAATGTATGTCGATTCATTATGAATGACAGAAGCAATATTAGTTCAAAATAGCTATTTATCATATTTAAAGCATATACATCGTTTGGAGCCTAACAAGCACTGTTATAAACGTATTGTGTTAAAATACACAGATATATGTTTATACGATATGCTTTCTCGAGATGCGATACACAGATTGCAATTTTGAATACTTCTGTCGCTCATAACGAATTTTTATCCATCTTGCAGTTGCTAGTTGAATACTTGCTGCTGACGAAGCTCAAAGAAGCAGAAATACATATATCAATGCTACCAATACATATAGCAATGCCACTACCACCACTTGTTTTATCGACCTCGAAGGGAGGAAAGGCAAAGTCGTCAATCTTAGTGATTTGAACTCAGAAGAAATGCCGCTAAGCATTTTTCCAATCCTCAAACGAGTCTACCAGCTCACTGCCTTGATGACGACGACGACGACAACAATGATGACATCTTTTTTTTTTTTTATAATAATTATGACATTTATAATAAATCTGAACAATTTTTGACTGACTCCAATTAAATGCAAGATTGGAAATCTCATAGAATTAGAACTCAGAATACATTCTTAAAATTAAAATGAAATAATAAAATGGTACAATTTGTTGGCCAATATTTTTTTTTTTTTTTTTTTTACTGTTATTATAATAGAATTTATTTAGTCGGAGCTATGATTGACTCTTTGACTGCATAATGGTCAATCGCACAATGATGTTAACTATCCACCAAAAGATACAATTGATATTGTCTGCCTTCTGCAAATACTCTTTCAGTATCTCCTGTAGGTACGGTTTTCATATTCACCACTAAAAGTATTTGATTCTTGCTCTGTGAACAAATATTTCATGAAATATATGAGAAAAATTACGAAAATCTGAAAAACTGTCTTTTGTAAAAAGTGCTACAAGGGGTGGGGGGTGTCTTCGCTCCTCGTAGCATAAGAGAATGTCTTTCCAATGATGTGAGGTAATACCGCTTTCTGCGGTTAACAGTAATAAAATTTTGAGCAGATATATCCGCTTTCCACGTTCAAAGGGTTAACTAGAATATTCTCGCTGTGGTTATCAGTCAATTACATGCATTGTCACAATTGTATCAAAGTTGCCCATTTTGCTTGTTCATTCAGGTTATTGGTGCAGCTGTATCAAAGCAAAAACCATAGTTGCAAAATTATAATTATAGTTATGTTTGTCATTTAAGGAGTTTTGCAATAATTTCATATATGTGCATGTACACACGTTACATATATATACTCATGCACATAATGGATGCTTGTTGCTTTTTTTTAAAGCTTGAATGCAAATGAATTTGTTTTAGTTTTTGCTCACTCACATGCACATACGTATATTAGATGGAAATATAAAACTCTGAGTAGGTATAAATGAACTTTACTATGTGTATTGAGTAGTTCCTTTTTCTTATCTTCCCGAAACTTTTTTTGTGCTTTTCATCCAAAATGGAGATGAACACCATTCCTCCAAGTGATCGGCTAGAAAAATTGCTACGATATTAAGATATTTCTCTTAACATGAAACCAATAGTAGCCTTAATATACAAATAAAGAAATTTTATATCCACCAATGTGGTGTTGAACACATTCTCATCATTCAATATTTACGTATATCTACATATATATATATATATAGACACATAATGTTATACAGAAAGGAAGACAGGTAAATAGATAGATAGATATGTAAACCAGTTCAAAAAATTCTCCATCATGACAGCAGATGACTTGAATTGTCACACTGCAGTTACATATATCATTTTGTGTATTTTGACTTGTGACTTGCTCAGGCATGTATCTTTTACTATCAGACAGACTGTGCAAAATGCAGCCCACAGAGCTTTCTGAATGGTATGTCTAATGAAGTTGGACTTTTTTTTTTAAACTAACGCAGCCTTCTAAAAGATGAACCATGTCTCATACAGCCCACTTCTTGATAAAAGGTTGCCCCCACATGATGTAAACTGACTGCAACAGTAACCGAAATCGGCATCGATCTGTCTGGCTTTTGCATTTGTAGCTTCTTTTTGTGTCTGCAATGTGGTAAACTAAGGACCAATACAGGCTGTATTATTGAGAAGAAACAAATGGAGTAGACTCAGTACAAATGTACTCCACTTAGCACAAATTCCATGTGCAGGTAATTTGATAATTCTTTTTCTTTCATTTTATTTCTTTTAACTTTTCATCATCATCATCATCATCATTATTCAACACCCATGTTCTATGCTGGCATGGGTTGAAAGGTTTGATAGGATCTGATGTGTCCAAGGACTGCATGGTGCTCCAATGTCTGCTCTGGCATGCTTTCTATGGTTGGATGCCCTCCCTAATGCCAACCACTTTACAGCAAGTAGGTGCCATTTTTGTTCCACCAGCACTATTGAGATCACCATGCAGTTTGCAAAACTACAAACCCCGAGGGAGGTAGGTTCAGCTTTGTGCTAGGGGACAAGGGGTTAAAGCGTGAGAGAAAGGAGGAGAGCAGAGCAGGTTCTTGTTGAAGAGCTGCATAGTTATTCACATTTTGTAGAAGAGCTGCATGGTTATTCACAGGGGAATGAGGGACTTATCAGTAGGAGCTGTGAAGAGATAGATGGTTAAGTTGAGGTGTCCCGGTGGTTACCTATATAATGTTCTTGAAGGAAGAATCCATTATTACAGACAGACAGACAGATAAATATTCTCATTTTCTCTTTTTTATATTTGTTGCTATTATTTGCCCTATATTACAGTTTTATTGACTCTTAGAATATTCAAACTAACACTACTGTTGCTGTCATTGTTGAGATTGATATTTTCATTACTCAGCCCTATAATTAGATTGACTTATGAAGACAGTCCAGCTATAACCATCCAGGATTTTTTTTTTCCTCCAAATAACAGTATATCATCAAATATACCCTTTTACATTTCTCAGATAGGGAAGTATATTTTGAGTATAAGTCTCCCACTATTTCTAGCAGATCATGCAAATATGTTTTTTTTTTTCTTTTTTAGCTGGAAGTACAGTAGCAAAAGTAGTTAAGTTTCTTGCCAATGGGCATGTTTTTTTTTTAAATATTTTTATAGCTGTTTAACAGTAACTATTGTTGCTGTTGTTGTTGTTTGGCAAAAAACAAAAAAACCTTTTGATACCAATCAGCATGACCACCACCAACAACAACAACCTTGACTTTGTGACAGAAAACCGTTTTAATTGTTCATATATAAATTTAAAACCTTCCATCGTAAATTTTATGTATGAACTGTTCATTAAGTTACGTTCCAAACACCAACTTTGTAATGAAAAAACTTAGATTTTACTAAATTTCTCCAGTTTTTTTTATTTTATTTTTTTTATTACTTTTTTTTCTAAATTATTTGGAAATCACAGGCAGTGTTATTTCATTAGAAAGATGGTAACGAAAGGGTTAAAAAGATTTCTCTTTCAGCATACAATGATTGTCATTCAGCTCAGAATTTTAGTCCCCACCAACTATTATAGTAAACAGTCAGTAAATGCAAGATTTACACATTAATACTTTCAATAAATATAAATATTACGATACCTCTTTTCTCACATAATTCAAAGGTGTTGAATATCTTACTTAAGCACAAAGTCTTTTAGAAAAGATCAGATATTATTGGTTCCATTCTAGTACATTACTAATACTTGGTAGAATTGACAAAATTACTCATATTGAGTAAAGATTTGCAGAAACTGTTCATACATCAGAAAAATATAATTCTTTGCCTCATTTTCTGTGTTAATTCAATACACGATCTATCTCATTGTACACTCATTCATGTACAAGTCATGACACTGGATGTGGAGTGAAACCATATTACCAACGGCGACACCAACAATAGCCAAAGACACAGCACCAGAGTGTAAACAGGAGGAAGAAATATATACAAAAAAATAGGACGAAAATAAAAGATAATTAAAATAATAGGCTTGTTATCTTCCATGAAGGTACATTCAATCAGTCACATACAACTACACATGAGTTCAATCGTCAGTGACAAGTAGTTTATAGCACAGCATTCTTGAACAAGGCACATTACTCTTTGTTCTACAATTGCTCTCAACAAAAATTAATGAAATTTTCTCATTTCAGAGGTGAGTGGTTGGTATGATAGCAGCCAGTCACTAATATATATTGGTTTCAAATTTTGGCACAAGGCCAGCAATTTCGGGGGAGGAGTAAGTCGATTACATTGACACCTGTGCTCAACTGATACTTATTTAATCAACCCTGGAAGGATGAAAAGCAAAGTTAATTCCAGCAGCATTTGAACACAGAATGTAAAGACAGACAAAATGCTGTTAAGCATTTTGTCCAGCATGTTAACAATTCTGCCAGCTTGCCACTAATATATATTGATGTGTATGTAAGCATGTAGGCACAATACAGTCAGATGGTTAAGCTCATTTCACAAACACAAGGTCCCAGGTTCAATCCTACCGTACATCATCTTTAGTAAATATCATTTTCTATGGTGTTGAGTCAACCCATACAAATGAGTAAAACTGAGAAGATGAAAACTATATAGAAGCCTATCAGGAGGATTCTACTTGTAATTCAGAAAGGTAAAGCCTTATCACACTACTTCGGCTTGAAATTTACATTAAGGAAAAAATTGTCTGAGGGATATTCAGCCACTTACACATTCATTCATAGCAGGTAACTCAGATGATTGAACAATTGAATCCTCATTGTAAAAAAACAAACACCACAATGTGAGCTTTTGTATGCATGTTATAAGCTGGGAATATGTAAAACTCCCAAGTACAATCCTCAACTTTTAGGTTTGATCCCATCATACAGCACCATGGACAAGTGCTTTCCACCATCAACTGTAATCAACCCAAGATTTCTGAGTGAAATTAAAGAGGCAGAAACCGTGTGGAAGCCTGTCAGATACACTGTATCTGTAATTTGGAAGTCTGTCTTGTCACGCAGTTTTACATTGATCCAATATGAGGTTCACACTAAGAGTACCATGGCTAAATGATTAAGAAGTTTGCTTTGCAACCACAAGGCCCTGTATTCACATACACTGTTTGGCATTTTGCCATTACCTAGGACTGGCCAAAATCTTGTGAGTGAAATTGGATAGATGGAAACTATACAGAAACTCATTGGATGGACTGTACTAGTTATAGAGGTACACTTTCGTCACACTGATTCTGTCTGGGGATTACGTTAATAGTACATTTGTGGAAAGCTTAGTCACTAGCACACTAATTCATTGAGTCAATTGAATCTTCACCAAATAACAGAGATCCATTTACAATATAAGCATCAGTGGAACACTTACATTATAATACAGTGAGTAGATAAAACTAAAGATCAAACAATTGAGACAACACACACAAACACACATGAAAACTACAGAAGAATCCAACACATTCAAATATATATAAGCAGTTTGGCAAAAGAGACTGATAGAATATGTATCAGGCTTCAGAAAGTAAGGCCTAAGATCGATTTGTTTGACTGAAACCCTTTAAGGCGGTGCGCCAACATGGTCACAGTCAAATGACTGAAACAAGTAAAGGAAAAAATAAAAGATATATATCATCATCATCATCATTGTTTAACGCTCGCTTTCCAAGCTAGCATGGGTTGGACGATTTGCCTGAGGACTGGCAAGCCAGAAGGCTGCTCCAGGCTCCAATCTGATCTGGCAGAGTTTCTACAGCTGGATGCCCTTCCTAATGCCAACCACTCCAAGAGTGTAGTGGGTGCTTTTACGTGCCACCAGCACGAGGGCCAGTCACACAGTACTGGCAACGGCCACGCTCAAAAAGGTGTTTTTTACGTGCCACTTGCACAGGGGCCAGTCCAGCAGCACTAGGAACGACCTCGCTCGAATATAATTTTTTTTTTTTTGTGGAGGGGTGAAACAGTGGATTTTTAAGCAGCTAAAACTGTTAATAATAGCACAAAAATATTGGGTTAAAAACCCTTCGAAAAGAACAAGTCAAAGGCTGCCTGTGGAACTCAAATCCACACCCCCTGCAAACATGTCAGGTGTTCTACCTCTGGACCAAAGCAATCCTTCAAATATCTCTATACATTTTAGAAACTTTATTCCTACCAGCGAGAATAATGTGTTGTTGATGTCATAACAATTCAGAAACTTCAAGAGAATGTGAAATAATTCTTTTCTGGAATAGTGGATCTTGAAGCAGTTAAAATTATAAAGAACAGTGTATAAACATTGGAGATAAGTCTTTAGCATTGAGACTATTCTATCAAATATAATGCTTATTTATTCAAATTTTGTTTTGGTCTCAATTAATCATGCATTACCTCTTTGCTTCTAGGTTTCAATGATGTGATTGTATATTTTAAGAATAACATTGTAAGGTATGAGTGAGAAGCTGAATTTGGTCAGTTTGAACATAAAGCATGTAGAATAGTTGGGCCTGATATGACTGGTTTAAATACTAAAAGATTAAAAAACATAACTTTGAATAGAAAAAGCCCAAAACTCCCTGTGGTACTCAGAATTTTAGTACTTGATTCATGTGTACATACTGGGAAACAGCCTTGAAGTGTCTAGAAAAACAAATCAACAATACATATTTTCTAAATGTCTGGTACTAATTCTACTGGTCTATTTTTGCCAAACCATTAAGTTATGGGGATGTAAACAAAGCAACACTTGTTGTCAGGTGGGGGGGGGGAGACAAGTACAAAGACATGCACACACAAATGCAACAGACTTCTACATAGTTTCCAACTCCCAAATTCAAACACAAGACATTGGTTAGCCTGAGGCTATAGAAGATGCTTGCCCAAAGTACTGCAGTGGGGCTGAACCCAATATAGCGTGGCTGCCCAGTGAACCTCAACAACATAGCTATGACTTTATATCTATAAAGATCACAGAGGACTCTAACAGAGATCCAAGGACTTACCCTAGTCATGCTGAGTGTTACATTAAGGGTGCATTTGTCTGTGGAATACTTGACCACTAAGTAGTTTTTGTTGGCCAAACAATTGGAACAGTCATTCGTTGAAAATCAATGCAAGAGGCCATCACGCATCATAAACAATTCTTGTCCTACAAACTCATTCCAGAAATGGATAATCAAAATTTGCAGATTCGTCAAACCCATAACCACACAAATAAATAAGAAAAATCACATGTAAAATATAAAATACATATACACACAAAATAGGGTGCAATTGAAAAGTAAATAAATAAGTAAATAAAATAAATGAATAAATAAATAATAACAAACAAAATCAAAGTATTCAACAGATGTTGAAATAATTTGAACAAGAAAAGAAATTAAAGTAAAAAAAAAAAAAAAAGGAGGAGGAGAAGGAGGAATTAAGAGAAGACACTGTGAAGTGCAGAGTAGAATGGAGACAGAAGAAAGGAGAATCTGGAGTAAAGAGTGACGAGAAAGAAAATATGAAATATTGGAAGGAGATGGAGGCAGAAGGAGGAACTGTAAGAGCAGAAAATAATGGTAAGAAAGAGAAGAGAAAGCTGTATTGAAAAGATGGAATGGGAAGTAATTCAGAAGTACAAATAAAGAGGACAGTTTTTTTTTCTTCAATCTTTTTTATTTCAAATTTCTTTTTTAATGTTTAATTTGTTATTTATTGTCTTGTTTTTGATTTGTTTGTTTTTTTAAGTAAATTTTCCAAACATCTTAGAGAGAGGGAAGAATTAGAATTACAAGGTACACACACACACACACATATATATATATATATATATATATATATATATATATATATATACACACACTCACAAACATACATATGTATATACACACACTAACAAGTATATATGTATACATGTATATATGCAAATATGCACACACACACACACACACACACATATAAGGAAAACTTACAGAACTGAAGCTGGGATGGAATATATTTCAAAAACAATTTTAAATATAAAAAAAAATTATTTTGATGGTTATTGGCATGCTGGTTCGTATTCCTATATTCTTTTTTGTTTATAAAGTTTTAACATTCATACTGCCAAACACACACATACACACACCTCTTTAACATATACACACACACACACACAGAGGGCACTGCAACATAGCTCTGCTATAAAAAAAAAAAAATTAATTTAAAAAATCAAAAAAAATCAGTGATATTTATTGAGACCAGCCAATTTTGTTTAAATAAATTTGAATAACTTTGCAAAACTTATACAAGTTTGTATGTCTGTAAAGAGACAAGTCTTAGTGCTTCATTCAGGCAGCTGTATAGAAACAGGATCAAACAACTTTAAATTCACATCTTCTTTACTACACGCATACAAACTTATCTTTATTTGCAATTTCAAGTAACTGGAGCATTTGCCAACACAGACCACCAATGGTTTGTTCAAGATTGGTTTATTTTATTTTTTGTTCCCTTATTGTTTTGTTTATTTATTTGCTCCTCGTTTGCTGGTTAATTAATATTCACTTATGGATATGGTATACCTATGATACAGCAAATATATATTGCTCCATATTACTTAAACTTTCTAAATTACATAGAAAGTCATGCTCCCTCTCTTTTTTTTCCCTTTCTTTGGATTCATCATTGCCTTTCTTTTTAGATTTGAGAGGGAAGCAGTAAATATATATATATATATATATATATATATATATATATATATATATATATATATATATATATAACTGTATCAATGACAAAAAAAAAAAAGCATAGACAACTTCCCATATCAGTAATATGTTGTTGTTGGCACTCCGTCACTTACGATGTCAAGGGTTCCAGTTGATACGATCAACGGAACAGCCTGCTCGTGAAATTAACGTGCAAGTGGCTGAGCACTCCACAGACACGTGTACCCTTAACGTAGTTCTTGGAGATATTCAGCGTGACACAGTGTGACAAGGCTGACCCTTTGAATTACAGGCACAACAGAAACAGGAAGTAAGAGTGAGAGAAAGTTGTGGTGAAAGAGTACAGCAGGGTTCGCCACCATCCCCTGCTAGAACCTCGTGGAGCTTTTAGGTGTTTTCGCTCAATAAACACTCACAACACCCGGTCTAGGAATCGAAATCGTGATCTTATGACCGCGTGTCCGCTGCCCTAACCACTGGGCCATTGCGCTTCCACTATCAGTAATAATATAATAGTTAAAGGTCTAAAAGAAAGATTTTTTTCCACTGAGAAGATGGAAGGAAAGAGAAGGATATTAAGAGAAAGTGAGGGAATGAGTGGCAAGACAGGGTGGATTGGTGAGGGAGGCGAATCATAAAAGGGGAGATAAAAAATGTGGAAACAAAGCGATAGTTATCATCATCATCATTATTATTATTATTATTATTAATTGTTAGTAAAAATATCTTTTATGAAGTTTATACACTTTTTTTTCAATCTTTCGAAGTTTTTCATTATATTAAAATTAAGATTTTTTTAAAGGGATCTGCACTAACATCATGAGAGCGATTTGCTAATCCTACTGCAAACTATCATCACCACCACTAATAATATCACTCTCATTACTTGTTGTTGTTGGCACTCCGTCGCTTACGATGTCGAGGGTTCCAGTTGATCCGATCAACGGAACAGCCTGCTCGTGAGATTAACGTGCAAGTGGCTGAGCACTCCACAGATACGTGTCCCCTTAATGTAGTTCTCGGGGATATTCAGCGTGACACAGTGTGACAAGGCTGACCCTTTGAATTACAGGCACAACAGAAACAGAAAGTAAGAGTGAGAGAAAGTTGTGGTGGAAGAGTACAGCAGGGTTCGCCACCATCCCCTGCCGGAGCCTCGTGGAGCTTTAGGTGTTTTCGCTCAATAAACACTCACAACGCCCGGTCTGGGAATCGAAACCACGATCCTATGACCACGAGTCCGCTGCCCTAACCACTGGGCCATTGCACCTCCACACACACACATATATATATAAACACTCACTGCCACTACATAGTAGTAGGAGGAGGAGGTGAATAAGTAAGTATTGTGATGAATATAATGATGGTGGCAGTAATTCTTGATAGCAGTAGAAGCAATAGTAAGTTAGTGCAAGGCACCATAAAAGAGAGAGACAAACACTAAAAGTAACTGTCAGAAAAACGCACACACATACATGTGTAATTTAAATGTATATTGGAATAATTACAATTTAAACAAGGCGGTATTGAAATGAAATTAAATATATATATATATATATATATATATAGGATTCCGCGCTCTCACCGCGGCGGCCGGGGTTCGATTCCCTGCTTGGGAAACTCTTGTATTTTGCGGGTAACACGTAAAAGCACGCACTACACTCTCTGAGTGGTTGGCATTAGGAAGGGCATCCAGCTGTAGAAACTCTGCCAAATCAGATTGGAGCCTGATGTAGCCATCTGGTTTCACCAGTCCTCAGTCAAATCGTCCAACCCATGCTAGCATGGAAAGCGGACGTTAAACGACGACGATGACGATATATATATATATATATATATATATATATATATATATATATATATATATATATATATATATATATATATGATTTAAATACGTGTACAAGAATGTTTTGTATAACTTAAACATATGGGAAGTGAAATTATACGCAATTTAAATATATAGAGAAAATGTAGCCTCCAAAGGTCTACAAGAAACAGGCACCATATTAAAAATGTATTTAAGCATTATACGGAAATATTTTTCCTTGTGAAATATGACGGCTTAGCACATGGAAAGGGTTCAAAATTTGGCAACATGTGCACACACATACACACAATTACATACATGCTCACACAGACACAGTTGGAAGACTATCTATCTACATGTTATAACTCAAACGTTATGACATTATAACAGCAAAAAAATATGTTATAACAAGTCAAACTTCCTTCTCCCTTGTCATTTATTTTTTTTACTTATAGCATTCAACCACACATTCATTATCCTATTCTTATACAGTTGAAAGAGTATTGATGCTGATGCCAACAGACAGTGTCGACAAATAATTATAATTATTTCTATCAACACAAGGCTACAAGGTTTCAGCTGAGGAGCAGGAGGAAAGGAGGGGCTATAGTTATTCATAATGATGCCAGTACATGCAGGGTCCTCTATTTGACCTTGCAAGGTTGAGAGTTTAAATCAATTTTCAGTGAAAACAGAGAGCAATAAGTTTAAAACCAGTGAAATAAAAAAAGTAATGATGATGATGATAATAATAATAATAATCATTTCTATTGGAGTCACAAGGCCTCAAATTTGTTGAGTGGGGACTAGTGGATTATAACGACCCCAGTGTTTCACTGGTACTTAATTTATCAACCTCCGAAAGGATGAAAGGCAAAGTCGACCTCAGAGGAATTTGAACTCAGAATGTATCAACAGGCAAACTACTGCTAAGCATTTCATCCGGTGTGCTAACAATTCTGTCAGCTCACTACTTTAACAATGATAATAATAATCCTTTTTACTATAGGCACAAGGCCTGAAATTTTGGGGGAGGGAGACTAGTCGATTACATCGACTGCAGTATTTCACTAGTACTTATTTTATTAATCCCAAAAGGATGAAAGTCAAAGCCAACCTCAGCGGAATTTGAACCCAGAACGTAAAGAGCCAGAAGAAACGCCACTAAGGATTTTGCCTGACGTGCTCATGATTCTGCCAGCTCAATAATAATAATAATAATAGATAGAGAGATGAGTTCTTTACTTTTGTATACGATTGACACAATACATCACTCAATTTTGTGTCAATCGTATACAAAAGTAAAGAACTCATCTCTTTATCTATTATATTTCTGCCGAGTTACTTCAGTCCTTTATATAAACTAATAATAATAATAATAATAATAATGATAATAATAATAATAATGATGATACAAATGCGTGTACCTGGCAAATTATGTAAACTGGGCATTATACACATGATATAAAACTGGCAAGTTAATCGGGTGATTTTTGTTTTTGATTGTGTTGTTATGTATGACTGGTTTAACTGACAGATGTGAAGATGAAGGAGTGTGGGGCACGAAAAGAAAAGAGAAAGAAAGAGAGAAAGGAGTATTGAGAAAGAGAGAAAGGAGTATTGAGAAAGAGAGAAAGAAATGAAATGAAGATTAAATTTATTCCATGTTGTCTTCATGCGTCCAAATACACTGTTAGTGCTGGCTGGTGGTATTTAGATAGTGTGTTCATGTACATCTGTTGAGAGACTTATCTTCACTGAATGAGCTGAGTATGTTTTAGAGAAGAATAATTAGAATGCTTAGGAGAGAGTTAGGGAGAGAGCAAGGGTGGGGAAACTTGAATAAAAAAAAAAGAGAGGGAAAAACACACACAATCACACATATACAAGAAAGTAAAAAAGTAAAAAAAGTAAAACTAAAAAAACACACACACACACATATATATATATATATATATGTGTGTGTATGTATATATATATATATATATATATATAATAAAACAGAGTTTAAGAAAGCTCTGGAAGCAAGGAAATTATCTAGACATCTACAATCATATTGGCCCTGACTTCTTCAATATCATTATTGGCAACTGATTCTGGTTCTGGTTCTGGTTGCTGTTCTTGTGGCTGTTGTTGTTGCTGTTGTTGCTGTTGTCGCTGTTGTCGCTGTTGAGGTTTGGGTAGTAATTTGGGGCTGGCCGAACGTGTTTCAGTATTGCCATTGAGTGTGACGGCCTGCACATCCTGCACGGGGCTGTGAACGCTGGAAGGTCGTGAGGCAGGACGAGGAGGAGGAACAGGAGGACTTTTGGGGAAGGAGGAGGGAGAAGTTTTGGTCAGCTCTCCTTTAGAGTTCATGGATTGTAGAAAGGACGATGAAGGCATTGAGGAAGTAGTTGACGAAGCAAGTGGTGGGAGATCAGTACCTGGTTCGCTGCTTGTGGAACTTGGTCCTCCACTTAAAGCTGAACTGGTACCAGACATTCGGTTGAATTTGACCCCACCACTACTGAGATAAAATGGTTTTGGTGTCGTTAGTCCCAAAATTCTGCTCATGCCGCTAAAGGAGCTGCCTGGCCCAATAGAATGGGGTCTTCCACTAACACGACCACGATCAGGACTGGCGGGCGCATCACCAGGGTTGCGATACTTGGCAATCAAAGAGTGTAGACGGTCACTGTTTGGTGACAATGGAACATCTGAAACGATTTTTAAAAATTAAGTTTTTTTTTTTTTTAAAGCTGTTAACTTTCTTTTCTGGTAAAGGAGACAATCCCTAATATTTACATATACATTAAGTTTTGAACAATCTAATCTAAACATAGTGTACTTTAATGAGAAAAAATTTCAATCTTATTAACAAAAAAATTACTATTATATATAAATATTCAGAGAATAGTAAGTCACTTAAAATAGATAAACATGTTTTTTTATATATAAGTAAGGCCCAACATTTTAAAGCAGAATTCAACTATCTCATCTTGATTTTTGTTTTCTATCTTATTTCCTTATGCACTCTCTCTTATCTATTCATCACCATTTTTCAATTAGCATGTTTCATTCATTCACGATGTTCACCCCACCCCCCACCGTAGTTGTCTCCCTTGCATACATGATTATTAAATTATTTTCTGTCGCAGTATAGTAAATTTGATTTCTTTAACCCCATGGAAACAACACAAAATATGACACTTTCCCCCACTTCAAATACTATCAGTAACAACCTCATTTTTCCTTGCAAGGAATCATTTGGATGGATCAACCTTACATCATTATTACCACTCATAGTAACCCTTTATCCATGTGCCAATGAGAGAGTTTCTGTGCATTTACTCGTCCTACTAGAAATAGCAGCAAGTATCCTTCAACTCACAACCTACTCTTTTAAATAGAAAACGGACAAATTATATAATGTGGTTCTACCTAGATACTTCTAAAACTATTGATTGGTCATGGCTGATATATCTTTGATCATAGATCTGCCTAATCAGTTTGACTAGGGCCCAGGCCCAGCATCTTGAGATCTAATCTCATTTTTTTCTAAACCACTCATACATCCATTGCCAGCATATAGCAGCACATTTACATCCCAGCCATCATCCATATCATCATGCATTTTCCTAGATACATCATCTTGTGCCCTCGATGTCCAGCCATTTTGTTTCCTTGATACAAGAAGTAATTATTGAGTTTTCGTCATCAATTATAACCTTGGAAATAGGGCTTCTAATATGTAGAATGATGAATACAGTACCTGCTGAGGAAATTCAAATATTCCTTAATTCTCAACAGAAAAACATTCTCAGTATCTTAAAACTTATTTCATACATAAGGGGCCCACGTGAAAATTCTAAGTTCTAAAGATAACATGTGAATATAGTTATACGGCTAATCTTTGTCTACATTTCTGAGACAAGAAATTATCAAGTATCTCTACAATGTTTTGGCCATTGTACCCCCATCTTCTTCAGGAACCAGTCATGCCAGTTATGTTCAGTAATGTTCATAGAATTTCAGGTGGAATAAACAAGACACATCATAAGTTTCAGAATGGTCAATACAAGAACATCTCTGGCATGGACAGTGGTAGAAAAAAAAAACAAGAAACCTCTACACCCTTGAATTGAATACAGGGTTTGGTTCGTAATTCTGAGAACATAACTGAACAGATATCCTCAGGAAAGGGTCAGAGGGTACAACAACGGAAAAGTTGTAACTATAGCAACCAAGATAAAGACACTTATCTGAATATATATCAGTGTATAATGAGGTCTGCTGCTATATGTAAGAGGTGCACAATCGATTATGGCTGTTCATCCTGTTTTTCAATCTATGGAGAAATAGTTAAAATTCTTTGTATGTCTACTACATAAGCTTTGATACTGTGTGAACTGAGATCCCTGTTGACAGGCTGCCAATATTAATAAAGTGTTAAACATTTATGGTATGCAAATTAGCAGCTCCAGTTCACTGAAGCTACTGGATTTTAAAAAATAAAACAAAAAATAATACTCTTTCATGACTCATTTGGATTCATAAGGCTGGTTTCCTGGTTTCTGTGGTGTATATATTTCCAGTTAGACAAAAAAACAGTTTGTTGAAAGATAACTCAGTTTTACCAGCTGAGTGAACTGGAGCAACATAAAATGAAGTGTTTTGCTCAAGAACACAATGCATCGCTTGGTCCAGGTATTGAAGCCACAATCTTATCATTATAGGTCCGATACCTTAACCACTAAACCATGTGCCTCTATTCTACTGGATTTGATGTCTATGTAAACAGCTTAGTTGCTTATTTCTCTGGAATTGGTCAAGAGATGTACACACTTCTGATGAGACCCAATAAGGATTGAAAATCAATGAAAGCAGTTCATTTTCTCAATCTATGAAGAAGTGTTTAAATGTGCCATTCTTGTATGTCTGCTACATAGTTCATATATATATAGGTATAATATTATCAAGTGCATCCTTTCAGATAGTTAATTTACACTCTGCTAAAGATCATCACAGTAACTTACCTGAGGATTTTGAAGCAGCATCCACTGAACTGAGACTTTCTGTCACTGAAGCAGAACGCAATGTAACACTAGGGTAGTCTTCCATTATTTGCTTAAGTGACTGCAAGTAGAAGAACAAATCAAATGGTAATACATTACATAACAACAGCAATGATATCTTATTTAATATACTTAGACAGCAGTTCAAATAGAGATAAGGGAACTTTTGCTTCACATAGCTTCCAAGACACAAGGTGCCTGAACAATTTGATGACAGTGATAGCAGATAACACAGGTATACAGACACACACACGTGTATGTTGTATGTATATGTACATGTGCGTGTATACATATATATATATATATATGGCGTTAGGAAGGGCATGGCGTTAGGAAGGGCATGGCGTTAGGAAGGGCATCCAGCTGTAGAAACTCTGCCAAATCAGACTGGAGCCTGGTGTTGCCATCCGGTTTCACCAGTCCTCAGTCAAATCGTCCAACCCATGCTAGCATGGAAAGCGGACGTTAAACGATGATGATGATGATGATGATGATATATATATATATATATACATAAAATTTAATAATAGGATAAAGTCTTTATCAGAATTTATCAAGTAGTTAGCATGAAAAAACCTCATAAGGGGAAAAAACCATCATTTATTCCCTATAAATATATTTATTAATTTATATAAGGGCATTACTATACAATATACATATATATATATATATATATATATACACACACACATATATCATCATCATCATTTTAATGTCCACATGTTCATGCTTACATGGGTCAAACAGGATTTGTTGAAGAAGATTTTTTTTTCTCTACAGCCAGATGCCTTATGCCACCAACTATCACCTGTTTCCATATAAGGTAACATCTTATAACTAGACAGATTTTTCATGAAAGAGAGGAAACAAAGGACACTTGCATGATGGTGACACACGTTGTCTGTTTTAGCATGGTCTCTATGGTTGAATGCCCTTTCTAATGTCAACCAACAGAGTGTACTGGGTGCATTTTATGTGGCACCAGCGCAGGAGCTTTTTACATGGCACCAGTGGGGTCCCCAAATAGCTTGCAGTGTGTATGGTTGAGGCTTCTTTCAAGTTTCCATCTACCAAATCCACTTGCAAGGCTTTGGCCAGCCTCGGGTTATAGTAGAAGACACTTGCTCAAAGTGTCATGTAATGGGACTGAACCTGAAACCATGTGATTGGGAAGCAAACTTCTTACCACTGAGCTACACATGGGACTATCTAACTAACATAAATGAATTCAAAGACATTCAGCATGTACTTACATTCTCATTTTCAGCCACAGGTTCAAGAGGAGAAAATACATCTCCGTTTTCTAGAAAGAAAAGAAAATATAAGAAACTATATCAATCAAATTAATCAATATTCAATTTAATTCTTTTGCAGCATGACAAAAAAGAAAGAAAAACAGGAAAATCATTTTTAAAAAGCATACAAATTGCTTTTTTTTTTTTTTGTTTAACTTCTATATCAATCATAGTTTAACAGAATTATGATTGAAATATTCTAACTGTGACAATCACTATCTTTGTGTATATTTTTCATTGATTCAATTGTTTGTTTGTTTGTTGTTATTTATGGTTATTGATTGTTTTATAAACAGTTGCTACTGCTCGCTTGCAACTTACCTTGTGTTTTACATATTCTATTAGGAAAAATATCCATGGTTTATCCACTTCAAAATCTAACTGCAATTTATTTAAGGCTTGAAAGGGAATTAATGTCATTAATTTCCAGGGATCTGATATAAGCAAATTCAAAGCAAGAAGTTTTCTCGGGTAATGTAACACCAACACCACCACAACCACCAACAACAACAACAACAACTGTTCTTCATTTCATTCCTTTTTAAATTACATTTAATTGTAGCATCCTTGTCATTTTTCATTCACTTTCTATGCAGGCATGGTTTAGACAGATCATCATTGTCTGAGCCAGTTCTTTTTTGCTGATGAATGAGTGGTGTAAGCCATATGCTACTTATACAATAACACCATAAAATTTTTTCCATGGAACTTTCTTTCCTTTTTCTCTTCTCCGTCTCTGACAAAAGACAACAGACCAAAACAATATACTTGCCTCAGTTTCTTCAATACTCTGTACCCCTTTTTTACCTTGTTTTTTTACCCGAGTTCTTTAGTTCATTGTCAACTACTTATAGCCATGCTAGAGACCTACTGTGTGTACCATATTTCCTGAGACACAAGTCAACAGAATATGTAGTATAAACATTCAAACATTGTTGCTATCTTTCCAAATATTGTTGCCTTTCACATGGAATTTCTGGTCCTCATAGTTATCTTGTATGTTGACCTACCTGTTCTGGCTGTAAATTTTGCTCTGAAAAATTCAACTTGTATGCCAGAAAATGTGGTATGAAGTATATCTTCATTTTATTGACTGCTTATTTTATATTCTTTAATACTAGTTATGTGTTTGAAATTGTTGAAACAGTGAGTTGCTACGAGCTACTCTACATTGATTTCTATAATAATACATTTGTATAATAATACATAACCTGCTGAAAAAATAACTAATCTGTCACATATGAGAGAGACCTATCCTAGTGACATTTAATATCTTCAACGGGGATTCATTGTCATATTCCTTTGGTAAAGAATGCAATTATTGTAAAACAAACCATCATCATCATCAACATTTAACGTCTTTTTCCAATACTTAATTGACCTATAAAATCACCTGCACCATATATATATATATATAAAACTTACTTGGAAAAGGATGCGTGGCGTTCGATCATATAATAATATAAATAATATATAAATATGTGCATATATACATACATATATGTACATACCTACATATATATATATGTATATATACATGCATATATGGGTACAGAACATCAAAAAAACGTTAAACACAATGAGAAATGAAAACAAAAACGAACTTTTTTCCAACAACGAAAAAACAGAGAAACGAGACATCCTTTCTGTTTTTCTCTTTCTGTTCACCCTTTCCCTATTCTTCTCCTCTCCACTTCACCATTACCTCTCTCTCTCTCACTCTTCCTCCTTGACTCTCTTGTTGCTGACATGTGACAAAAGGGGATTTATTTTTCTGTCCATTTCCTTCCTAAAGAAAATATGTGACTTTGCCTGTCTCCTCTCATGGCTCGTCCTCCTAGCATTCATAATAATTTTTCTATCATCTTGGCTCAACAACCCTCACCGTTTGTTTTTACTGTCTTGTTCTCACTGTCCTGTTCTTGTTAACACTTTCACCCTCCACAAAATATCCCAAATTTTATTTAATTTGTTTTGCAGGAAGGACTGTTTCAATGAAGTCGCATATTGTCCTTACCTTCGAAACACGGAGTAGATGAAACAAGGACAACTGATGAAAGGGCATACTATTTATGTTGCATGTCTCGTTTCTCTGTTTGTTTTTTTCGTTGTTCGAAAAAAAGTTCGTTTTCTATGTTTTCATTTTTATGTTTTCGTTTCTCATTGTGTTTTTAACGTTTTTTTGATGTCCTGTACCCATATATGCATGTATATATACATATATATGTAGGTATGTACATATGTATGCATATATGCATATATTTATATATTATTTATATTATATATATATATATATATATATATATATATATATATATATATATATATATTTAAATGAAATATTCAAACACTGAGATTTGAAGTTAGATGTCACTACTGTTCATATCATGTGGATAAATTCAAAATTTGATGATATCACCAGTAGTAGCATTGGTGGAACGCAGTTATGATAGCTTTAAGGAGCTATGAAATATCGTAATGATGCTTAGTGAGCATCTACCTGCTAGAAATAAGAGCCAAGTCTTAAATAATCCACCGTAGCGCACCAATATAACAGAGAAAAACAGTATGCGAGGAAAACAGACAGAATTAAAACATTTAACAGCACAAATAAAAATATTATGCAATTACGGATATCCACAAACCAGGTTTCTGCTTTTGGTTATTCAACCTTGAGCTTCGTCAGTGTGGACCACCAGTTTAAATCCATGACTGTTCATGTTAGTCTCTGACATTCCTCCCTTTTCTTATTGTTTTTATTAAACCTCAAGTCAACCTTGATTGATTGTGGAGACTTATAATAAGAGGCATTCCAATCGTGACCTACCATCTCATCTTCTTGAATATCAAGAATGTTACCAATATGTTCTTTATCGCTTAAGCTGGATGTAATTTGACTAAGATTTGGCTGGCATTTCTAGCAGGTCGAGCAACCACATAAAAGAGTGATTCTCAAACAGTTCGCAGTGGAGCACTGATGTGCCACAGAGTGTATCTAGGTGAGTTGTGAATATTTTAAAATTTAATTTAAGGCTTTAGAAAATCCACATTAATTCCTGGTAATCTTGAAAAATAAATGTTAAAAGGTAAGCAGATGTTGTGTTCTATAGATTTTACCTTATAACACAACCTTATTCAACTTAACATCGAGGCGCAATGGCCCAGTGGTTAGGGCAGCGGACTCGCGGTCATAGGATCGCGGTTTCGATTCCTAGACCGGGCATTGTGAGTGTTTATTGAGCGAAAACACCTAAAGCTCCACAAGGCTCCGGCAGGGAATGGTGGCATACCCTGCTGTACTCTTCCACCACAACTTTCGGATTTATTTCAAAACGGGGGCACCAATATTTTCTTAACGAAACACTAACGAAACACTTTGAAACTTGGGACACTGGTAGAATGTGTCATATAAAACATCTTTTACTCTTAGTCTTCTTAACAAAAAAACGTACATCACAAGTTATTCCATGTTAAAGTTGTCATATTTCTGTAATTTCAACCAATCACTGACGTCTATTCAGCTGAATAGAGTTATTGCTGGGCGGTCATAAAAATGTTATTCCCTGTGACATATTTCATCCGGTTTAATCGTAATTTATACGCATATATTGTTTATATAATAAATTACGCTGTGCGTATCTATGTGTGTAACAATTTTAGAGTTCGGATTCTAGAGTTAGGGTTAGTTTTAGGGTTAGGGTTAGGGGATTAATACGATATACACCGTTACAGCGCTAACTGTTTTCAACTGAATAGACGTCAGTGATTAGTAGAAATTATCGAAATAAGACAATTTTTTACATGAAATAAATTCGAATACAAAAATTTTTTTCTGTTCTATAACACAAAATAGATAAGTATACGAAGTTTGAAAGTCTTTCGGTACCAAAAACACTACATAAAACATAAATGAAAACTGGTGCCCCCGTTTTGAAATAGATCTCAACTTTCTCTCACTCTTACTTCCTGTTTCTGTTGTGCCTGTAATTCAAAGGGTCAGCCTTGTCACACTGTGTCACGCTGAATATCCCCCGAGAACTACGTTAAGGGTACACATGTCTGTGGAGTGCTCAGCCACCTGCACGTTAATTTCACGAGCAGGCTGTTCCATTGATCGGATCAACTGGAACCCTCGACGTTGTAAGTGACTGAGTGCCAAGAAAAAAAATTCAACTTAACATACAAAGTATGTAATTCACTTTTTATTTTGGTCTCCAACATACCACAAAGTCAAAAGTGTTCCAGAACACTGACATGGAGTTTCTCCACATCGGTTCATATGTTTTCTTAGCTATTTAACAATGTATATCATTTATAATTTTATCCTAAGGCAATTAACTAAAGAAAATCATAGTTCAGGCAGTTTCCAGGTGGAAATGGGGCGCACTGTTTTTTGGGGAAAGAGTATGGGTGCAAATGGGAGCACACTGTACCAGACTAGACATTGGAGGTCTTGAAGTGAAGTGTTTAGTTCTTCCATTGAATTAGATGTTGTTGATTTTGTTATTGCTATTGTTTAGCCCTAGATTAGCACTAATTACACAGACTTTATAGTCAAAGATTTGATTAAAAGAAATGCCTTTTGAAATCAAGTTAAATACCAATTAAAATCCAAGTTAAAATATTTTATAACATTTACATTATATCTGCATAGATTAAATTGTATTGAATGATCGGAAAAGACAACTTCAAAAAACTGGAGTATTTCACAACCATGTCATCAGATTTTATTACTAGTAAACACCTAACTGACTGACAATTAAAATACCAAATCAATGAGAAACTACCAAAACTACAACCAATATTTTGTTTATTCAAATCAACTACTGAAAACTGTTCAGCCCCCATCAATACTAAGTGTTTCTAAGATCTGTCTGGAGAGAATGATAGCCAGAAACAGAAAGTGAGGATGCCTGAACAGTAAATGGAGAAACCAAACTCTAAAAGGATTCCAATGACAATCGTAGCCAAAACTCAATAAAATGACAGTAAGCAAGGGTAAATAGACAAAATTTATTCGTGGCATTTGACATTCAGCTGCAAGCAGAAATTATTATTAACTAAGGCGCAGGAGTGGCTGGGTGGTAAATAGCTTGCTTACTAACCACATGGTACGGGGTTCAGTCCCACTGCGTGACACCTTGGGCAAGTGTCTTCTACTATAGCCTCAGGCCGACCAAAGCCTTGTGAGTGGATTTGGTACACAGAAACTGAAAGAAGCCCGTCGTATATCATCATCATCATCATCATCATCGTTTAACGTCCGCTTTCCATGCTAGCATGGGTTGGACGATTTGACTGAGGACTGGTGAAACCGGATGGCAACACCAGGCTCCAATCTAATTTGGCAGAGTTTCTACAGCTGGATACCCTTCCTAACGCCAAAATATATATATATATATATATATATGTATGCGTGTTTGTTCCCCCACCATCGCTTGACAACCGATGCTGGTGTGTTTACATCCCTGTAACTTAGCGGTTTGGCAAAAAGAGACCGATAGAATAAGTACTAGGCTTACAAAGAATAAGTCCTGGGGTCGATTTTCTCGACTAAAGGCAGTGCTCCAGCATGGCCGCAGTCAAATGACTGAAACAAGTAAAAGAGTAAAAGAGTAATATGGTTAAAGACATTCATGACTATCCCGTGTTTTTTACCTACCAACACAGGGCATGCAGGACCACATTATTCAATGTTCTCAGTTATTTCAGAAAGACTAGTACATGATATATGGAGATATAGGTTCCTTTGTTAGCATAACATTCAACTGGTTAAATTACTATCTTTTACTTGCTTCAGTCATTAGACTGCGACCATGCTGGGGCACCCAATGCTTATTTTTTCAAACTTGATACTTATTCTATCGGTGGTTTATAAAACTTTGACAATAAATAGACATTAGTATTATACCTTACTTTTGGGACTAGTTTAATAACATTTAAGTGTGTGTGTGTGTGTGTGTGTGTGTGTTTGTGTGTGTGTGAGTATGTTTCTGTGTTCTGTAGTATCTGTGTACATAAATGTATGTGCGAATGTGCTTGTTTGTCTCTGGGTTTGTACTCTGTGTGTATTAGCTGAGATGACTGGCATACCAGAACCCTAGTTCAGCAGTCAACAGTCGCCTTATGTAACAAGCCTTCTATAAATAACATCAATGAACAAGACAATTCTACTTGCTAGGGGAATGACAAATTGATATCATATATACCAGTAACACTTTCCTTTGGATCACAACAGATGACACGGAATATTCTGGAAACTAAATCTCAATATTTAATCAGCCACACAATTTATGAGACGCTACAGATACATGCAGTGGTCTAACTAAACAAAAGGAAAGTAACACTTATTTCTAGAGATACATCATCATTTAACGTCTGTTTCCAATGCTAGCATGAGTTGGACAGTTTGACTGGGGACTGGCAAGCCAGGAGGTAGCACCAAGCTCCAATCTAATCTGGCGATGTTTCTACAGCTTGATGCCCTTCCTAACGTCAACCACTCCGAGAGTGTAGTGGGTGCTTTTTACGTGCCACTGGCATGGAAGCCAGTCAGGCAGCACTGGCATCAGCCACGTTTGGATGGTGCTTTTTACATGCTACTGGCACAGGAGTCAGTCGGGGAGAGGGAGCTGGCATCAACCACGCTCAGATGGTGCTTTTTACATGCCACCAGCACACGGAGCCAGTCAGGCAGCACTGGCAATGACCCACACATGAATGGTGCTAATTGCATGCCACCAGCACAAGAGTGAGTCAGGCAGCACTGGCAACGGCCACAACTACATTTTCGATTTTTGATTGTGATTTGATTTTTGATTTTACTTGACTCAATAAATCTCCTCAAGCGCAGCGTGTCGCCCGACAATTCAAAAGTACTTTTAAATGGACCAGTTATGTGACACTGGTATAGGTTACAGCTGTGATCTCACTTTACTTTCCAGATCTTCTCAATTACACCATATCTCCAGAGGTCTTGGTCTCTTGTCATCGCAGTAAAAAAATAAATTTAGATTGTTGGTGTTAATGACTTGTAGGCACACCGTATTTCATTATGCAACCATAATATACCACAAAGTATATTAAACAGAGAAATTCAAAACAAATAAAGCTATAAATAGTAACATGTAAATACTGGGTTAAAAACCCTTTGGACAGAAAAAGTCAAAGATTGTCCAATACTAGAATGCTTGTCATGTGAAGGCATATGGCTCATAAGTTAGAGCATTGGACTCACAATCATGAGGTAGTGAGTTTGATTCTTGGACTGGGCTGTTTGTTTTTGAGCAAGACACTTCATTTCATGTTGCTCCAGTTCACTCAGCTGTAGAAATGAGTTGCAACATCATCTGCTTTTGCCTTTCCCATGGATAACATCAGTGGCATGGAGAGGGGATGCTAGTATACACAGGCAATTGCTGGTCTTCCATAAACAACCTTACCAAGACTTGTGCCTCTGAGGGTAACTTTCTAGGTGCAATCCCATGGTCAATTATGACCAAAGGGGATCTCTACCCTTTACCCTGTTATGTTTACAAAAGATGTGGGATTTGTCCCATGGGCAGCCATTGCCCTTTTCTATACAAAGGATTTTTAACCCAAAATTTTACATACTATTATTTATATCTTAACTTGATTTGAGAGTTACTGTTCCTAAAAAACATTAGATGTCTTACCTTTGGAGGAGGTTGTTTTATCAGTGTTAATTGTTAGTGGAGCCATTGTACTGGGAAGAGAAGAGAACAAGTAATTAGCAAAAACATCAAAAGCACTCTCCCTATCTCTCTGTAAACACACATACACACACACTCAAAAAAACAAGGGACTTTATTGATTAATTCAAGTGGAAATAATGGCACGGTTTCTTTGCTAGAAAATGATCGCCAGTTGAATCACATTGACTTATATGCAAAATAAGACTGAATAAGTAAGCTTACCAGTAAAAATGCTTAAAAGCCCTGTAACCGCGTGTGTGTGTGTGTGTGTGTGTGTGTGTGTGTGTGTGTGTGTGTGTGTGTGTGTGTGTGTGTGTGTGTGTGTGTGTGTGTGTGTGTGTGTGTGTGTGTGTGTGTGTGTGTGTGTGTGTGTGTGTGTGTGTGTGTGTGTGTGTGTGTGTGTGTGTGTGTGTGTGTGTGTGTGTGTGTGTGTGTGTGTGTGTGTGTGTGTGTGTGTGTGTGTGTGTGTGTGTGTGTGTGTGTGTGTGTGTGTGTGTGTGTGTGTGTGTGTGTGTGTGTGTGTGTGTGTGTGTGTGTGTGTGTGTGTGTGTGTGTGTGTGTGTGTGTGTGTGTGTGTGTGTGTGTGTGTGTGTGTGTGTGTGTGTGTGTGTGTGTGTGTGTGTGTGTGTGTGTGTGTGTGTGTGTGTGCGCATGTGCACATATAGACAGACAGATAAAAAAAAACACAAAATCGAAATGTGTGATATTATGAGGCAGAAGGCAAAAAAAGCAAAAAGCATAGAAATATGAAATGAAACAACAAAATTCTCATCTCCAACTTAGCTGTGCATAGAGTCAGGAGTCATGTGCTGTTGTCATATATAGCAAATTCTCATTTTAATTCAATGTTATTAACACAAGACATACACCAAATAGGAATAAATGACAAATTGACAATCAATCTTTAACCCTTTGGAGATGGAACCTCGCATAGAGTTTCAGTGCCAAGAAGACAGAGCCCTTTTTACAAGCCCTACACAGGGCGTGCACTTATTTTTCAAAAAAAAATTATAAAAATTGAAGTAATTACTTTACATATATAAAACTACATACATTCTTGTTGGAAATTGAATGAACTAGTACAATCATTTGATTTTTTTTAGCCAATAAATCAGCCCTGTTGTCTTCTAAGGGCTAAAACAATTAATTTTATAACAAAATCATTGTAATTAGTCAATAACAATTTCTGATTAAAAAATAACAATTAACCTCCTTGATGGTAATTAATCCTTTAGCATTCAGATTTCTCTCTCAAATGTAATGCGTATTAATTCATATTGATATGAATTCATCATCATCATCATCATCATCATCATCGTTTAATGTCCGCTTTCCATGCTAGCATGGGTTGGACGATTTGACTGAGGACTGGTGAAACCGGATGGCAACACCAGGCTCCAGTCTGATTCGGCAGAGTTTCTACAGCTGGATGCCCTTCCTAACGCCAACCACTCAGAGAGTGTAGTGGATGCTTTTACGTGTCACCCGCACGAAAACGGCCACGCTCGAAATGGTGTCTTTTATGTGCCACCCGCACAAGCCAGTCCAGGGGCACTGGCAACGATCTCGCTCGAAAATCCTACGGGAGCCAGTCAGGCGGTACTGGCAACGGCCACGCTCAAAATGATGCATCTCATGTGCCACCCACACAAGAACCAGTCCAGGGGCACTGGCAACGATCTTACTTGGCTTGCCGGGTCTTCTCACGCACAGCACATTTCCAAAGGTCTCGGTCAGTAGTCAATTAATCGTATTATCTCATACCTTCGAAATTTCAATGATGTGACTGTTTATTTTTAGAATAATATTGTAGGGTAAGTGTGAGAGGCTAGATCTGGCCAGTTTGAAGATAAAACAGATAGATTATTTTGGCTGAATATGGCTGGTTTAAACATAAGAAGCTACTAAGAAATTTAGAGAATATGAAACCTTAGAATTTATTCTAGAAGCACCTCACCTGCTATTTGTTGTGGCAGTCACAGGGGCATCCACTGGCACTTTGCTCTTTAAGTCTTTTAGTGAGGTTTTCAGCTGCTGTATGGTTTCTTCACTAGAAAAGAGAAGACACAGTTTAGATGGATAAAAGAAGATGACCCCCAAGACGTATACACATATGAAATCTCAAAAAAGAGTTTTAATTAATATATGGAGAAACCTGTGAAGGAGGAAGGCAGTGTTTTGGTTGGCCCCTTAATCCTTAAGATAAATAAGCTTTTGTATGTGAACAAACATTTTAGATTTTACAAACCTTAAGAATTACATTTTATAAAAGTAGAAAATTTAAAGAATAATAATTAAGAAAATTGTTGCCAGTACCCACCTGACTGGCCTTCGTGCTGGTGGCACATAAAAGCACCCACTACACTCTCGGAGTGGTTGGTGTTAGGAAGGGCATCCAGCTGTAGAAACTGTGCCTATCAGATTGGAGCCTGGTGTAGCCATCTGGTTTCACCAGTCCTTAGTCAAATCGTCCAACCCATGCTAGCATGGAAAGCGGACATTAAACGATGATGATGATGATGCTGATGCTGATGATGATGATGATGATGATGATGATGCTAATGCTGCTACTGATGAAGATGATGATTACATAAAATAACACCAGCAAAAGCAGTAGTAGAGATAGTAATGACAGTGAAGGAGATGAGAGATGATGTTAATGGTCATGATGATGATGATCATCATTGTTTTAATGTCCACTTTTCTATGATTGCATGGGTCAGATGGAGTTTATCAAGCAGATTTACTATGGCTGGACGCCCTTTCTGGTCAGTAGGGTTCGAACTTTGACCATGATAGTAGGAAACTGAAGAAATAAAGTAATTGCAATTTGAGGTGTCACAATATTTTGCACTTTCTAAGGCAGCAAGCTGGCAGAAACGTTAGCATACCTTTCATCGACTTTGCCTTTCATCCTTTCGGGGTCGATAAATTAAGTACCAGTTATGCACTGGGGTCGATGTAATCGACTTAATCCCTTTGTCTGTCCTTGTTTGTCCCCTCTATGTTTAGCCCCTCTATGTTTAGAAATAAGAAACGTTAGCATGCTGGGCAAAATGCTTAGCAGTATTTTGTCTGTCTTTACATTCTGAGTTCAAATTCTGCCGAGGTCGACTTTGCCTTTCATCCTCTCCGGGGTCGATAAATTAAGTACCAGTTGCATACTGGAGGGGGTCGATCTAATCAACTGCCCCACTCCCCAAAAATGTCAGGCCTTGTGCCTAGAGTAGAAAAGAATATTTGGCACTTTCATTGATTATCTTTTAGTTGTTTCAGTCATGAGACTGTGGCTGTGCTGGAGCACCACCTTGAAGGATTTTAGTCAAACATATCAACCCCAGGATTTTGTTTTTAAGCCTAGTACTTATTTCATTGGTATCTTTTGCCAAACCACTAAGTTACAGGGATGTAAACACACCAACACTGGTTGTCAAGCAATGGTGAGGGACAAACACAAGACACAAATACAAACGCACGACAGTCTTCTTTCAGTTTCCATCTACCAAATTTGCTCACAAGGCTTTGGCTAGCCCAAGGCCGGCCCAACGCTATATTAGAAGACATTTGCCCAAGGCACTACGCAGTGGGACTGAACCCAGAACCATGTGATTGGGAAGCAAACTTCTTATCATACAGCCACAGAACAGTGACTGCAAGTTTAGCATCCTTTAGAATCAGGTGTTCATGTAACTGATAGTAATTTACTGACCCATATTCTGTGTTCACCTTCTGATAGCAACCTATATGAGACTACAATTGGTTCTAAAATACTCAACTGTCCATTCTAAAGAGCTAGGAATTAACCTAATTCTATGTAAGACCCTTTTGTTATGTTTCACATATAATAACAATTCATTAATTTACAAAATATTTTTTAATTCTTAATCATTTTCAAAATTAACTAAAAGATAACAACAAAGCATAATAGACGAACTTAAGGTATTTGACTACTGACTAGAAGATCAATTTACACCAGCCACAGAGGTGCCTTGTTGAAAAAGAAACATAATTCTCCTTGCTTCAGTTTATTTGAACTAAACAAAAAGCAGGCTCCAGTCATACCTGAGTGTACTACAACATGCTCGCCTTTTCTGAGAAATGGTGTGTGTGTGTGTGTGTATATATATATATATATATATATATATATATATATATATCTTTGCATATAAATAATTTGCAGGCTGAACAAAAACAGGGTCATCTGTGTCTTCACAGTTGAATAGTTAATATTGGGAACAGAGAACTGTAAAAGCAAGTAAACCAGTCAGCTAAAAAAAGGAATTTTTCAAAAGGGATGTAAACTAGTAAACAACAAAAATGTTGAAAAGTACAATAAACACCCTGGGCCTGTTCTGGTGCATTGTGTTACTGACATTCCAAACTGATATAGAAAAAAGTATGTACTAAGCTTAGAAAATACTACTTTACTAACTGTTGCTGTCATCACAAAAGTTCAAATATAGTCTCTGTTCGGTCGTTGTTGCTGTTTAACTTAAGGTCAGCTCTGAACAAACAGATTTATTATCAAAGATACATACAATGGTGAGCTGGCAGAATCATTAGCACGCCAGGCAAAATGCTTAGCAGCATTTCATCTCATCTTTTGATTTCAAATTCCTTCGCGATTGATTTTTCCCTTCATCTTTTCAGGGTCGATGAAATAAGTACCAGTTAAGCACTGGGTTCAGTATAATTGACTTATACTCCTCCCAACTTGCTGGCCTTGTGCCAAAATTTGAAACCATTATCAAAGGTACATGATCACCAAACTTATCGTTCTTTACATGAGGTCTCTACACCAGGAATGGATATCTTCTATGAGAAGTGGGCTGGATGAGACATGACTCATGACTCAGGAAGGCCACATTGCTCAAAAAATTCAAGAGAAGTGTTTTAATTAGATGAGCCACTCAGAAAGTCCCATGGACTACAGTCTGCCCATGACATGTCTACACTGACAAAAGTCTTCTTTATTTAAAACGGTAGGGGTACAATGTGAGAGAGATTTAGCTGCTATTTCTTGCAAGTTGGGCGAACACATAAATTTGCTCATTAGCACATGGGGCTCCTTCATTAGCGCTATAGCCTCCACCCTTGAAAGTTGGAGATACTAACTTCACTACAAAACTGTATCTGAAAGAGTATCCAGGTCAACAATTTCCATGTTCCTATTCATGTAGATGAGGCAAGTGAGGGATCTTTTATGTGGTAACTCAACCTGTTAGACATAGCAGCTAAATATACTCGTCTTGAAAGAGCTAGGCCCACTAGATAAAATTAGTGCTTGAAAAAATGATTGGCTTGTCATGGATGGATAGTCTTAAGTCACAGCTTTGCTAAAAAAACAATAACAATATCAACAAATGTGAAAATTTCTACAGAGATGTTCAAATTGCAGGAAATAGCAGCCAAATCAATCACAAATCACACACTACTGTTTTGGAAAAGGCAGGACACATTGGATAATGTAGTCCTAGATATATTAAAGACAGGATGGCCACAAGTGGAATGCTGTGACCTTCCTATCATGAAAGTGTGTAGCAATAAATGTTTAAAACCAAAGCCTTCATTTGGAACACATTCAACAAACAGAAAACAGCTGTTGCATTAATGACAATGGTGGTGGTGGTGGTGGTGGTTGAGTTAATGATGGGTATGCTAATAATATATGTCCTTTAGCTAGAATTAACCCATTTACATTTAATACGGTGACAGAACATACACAAACATTAAAGGTTATGAGTTCACCCATAGTCCAAAGATGTTTCGCATATATTAAGAAATATTACAAATGTATAGCAGCAAACATGAGAACAATGGAGAACGAGAGAGAGAGAGAGAGAGAGAGAGAGAGAGAGAGAGGTAGAGAACAACAGCACAGAAATACATTTATACACAATAGAGACACACACACACCCGCACAGAATTTTGAAAGAGAAAATGTGTTAATAATTCTTAAGCAAAAACAACAAATTTTAAGAGAGAGAAAAATGAAATCTTTTTTGTTAGCAAGTTAGCATGTGTGCATCTCTCATTTATGAATGCTATTGGTAACATATAATCCAGTACAATGTGTTATGTGGTCGGTTCGCCAGCAACTAATCTGACATCTCCACTGTGCTAGGTTAGTGAAAAGGGATACTAGGAGTACAATGGAACAAAAAACAGGACATTTCAAAAGGACAATTGAACCCTCATATACCTTTTTTAAGAAGAGTGTATTTCTGGAACGTAAAAGCACTCATTACACTCTTGGAGTGGTTGGCATTAGGAAGAGCAGCCAGCTGTAGAAACCATGCCAAATCAGACTGGAGTCTAGTGCAGCCCTCAGCTTACCAGCCCTGGTCAAATTGTCCAACCCATGTTCAAATATTGCAGCATGGACAACAGATGTTAAGATGATGATGATGATGATGATGATGATGATGATGATGATGATGATGATGATGATGTTGATGATAAAGCTATAAATATTGATGGATTCTCCCATTGAATACAATGTATGAGTGTTCAGCTTCAGCCAAACGAGCTGCACAAATGATTTGTTTATAGAAATTAAATGTATGTGCCACACATTAGCTCACTCTCTCCATCAAATTGACATTGCCTGAAATGGTGCACAGTGTACCATGCATTAGGTGTTGAAGTGATTACAAAGCAACATGAGATGAAGTGTTTCGCACAAGAACACAAAGCACCACTTGGTCTAGGAATTGAAACCATAATCTCACGATCATGAGTGCAACACCCTAACCACTAGGGTGTAAATAATTGTTTAAAAGATTGAGAAATACGATGGATTGCTTTGGTCTAATGGTAGAAAGCCTGTCATGTTTAAAGATGTGGGCTTGTGTTCCAGTCAGCCATTTTGTATCAAAAAGGTCTTTTAATCCAATATTTAAACACTATTATTTCTAATTTTATCTGCTTTGGGATACATCATTCAAAAATATATTTTAAAAAATTAAAAAATAAAAAAGAGAAAGAATTATTTCACATTCTCAAGTTTTAATAATGCAACAACAACACACACTCACACAAAACAGGTTTCTTTCAGTTTTTGCCTACCAAATCGACTTGCAAGGCCTTGGACAGCCCAAGGTTATAGTAGAAGACACTTGCCCAAAATGCTGTGAAGTGGGACTGAACCCAATATGATATGGTTGGGAAACAAGCTTCTTAACCACACAGCCACACATCTGTGTGTATGTATGTGTGTGTGTGTGTGTGTGTGTGTGTGTGTGTCTGATGCAGCATGGCCAAATCTCAAGGAGCTTACTTGGTAACCACAATGCTCTGGGTTTAATACCACAGTATGGCACCAAGAGTCACAACCATAGGTCAACCCAAACCAGGTGAGTGTAAATAAGTAGATACAAACTCTGTGGAATCTAAATGACTGAATACTCATCACTGAAACTGATAAAGAGCTACTTACTTTTTTATTGATATATATGCATGCGTGTGTGTGTGTGTGTGTGTGTGGGTGTGTGTGTGTGTGCGTGCGTGCGTGCGTGTGTGTGCTTCCCTCTGTGTGCATGAGCATGCCAGCGTATGCATGCATGTGTACACACACACACACACACACACAAAGGTTGTTTTTCAGTTTCTATCTATCAGATCCACTAACAAGATTTTGTTCAGCCTGGGGCTATAGTAGAAGATACTTACCCAAGATGCAAGTGGCACCTTGACTAAGTGTGTGTGTGTGTGTGCATGCAATCAAACATTCATTTAAAAGATTACTAATTTGCCTTACATTTATGAATTTCTGTTGCAAAATTCCTGATGTGAAATCATGCATTGAAACAGATATTGTCATAATTCAGGATGGTCATTCTTCTTTTATTTTTTGCCTTGCAAAATAAACACACACACACACACACACTATATACATATATATATATATATTCTTCACTTGTTTATTATTATTGTTCTTATGCTATGTCCATTGTCTGAAATCTTTTGTCACACAACTGTTACCTCTTCCGCGACTCTCCATCCCATGTGTCTCCTCCTGTTCAGAACAGGGGGAGACATGTGGGATGACCATCCCAAAATATAACAATAGTTTACCTTAATTTCTCTATACAAGTGTAGTCATTAAAATACAAACACACAGCTATAGAATAGTTACCATGTTTGGATCTGGCTTTGGCTAGACTTAAGTTGGCTTCCAAGACTTTCTATTTCTTGGTCTTTGTTCCTGATGACACCCATCAACTGGTGTAATTCTTGCCGCATCTGCTGAAGGTCTTTGTCAACATCAGCTAAGGATTCCTGCAAGCATTAGAAGAAAGACGAAAAAAAGATCAGTGAGTCATCATCACCACCACTAACACCATAACCTTCATCATCACCACCATTGTAACCATCACCATCATCATCATCATCATCAAGTAGGACCAGTACAGATCATTAAGGAAAGTTGACCTTGATTTAGAGACTTTACAAAAAATAACTTTTACTCTGCACCTTTTGTTGTCATTATTGGTGAGCTGGCAGAACAATTAGAGCATTGAATAAAATGCTCAGTGGCATACATACTGGGCTCAAATCCCACTGAAGTCAGTTTTGTCTATCATCTTTTCAGAGTCATTAAAATAAAATACTGGCTAAAAGCTGGGGTTGCAAGTATTGATGGACTCCCTACTGCTAGCCCTGTGCCTATAACAGAAACTACTGTCATTATTACTTCTGCCTTAGCGAAAGCAGAGGTATTGTTTCCAGTTGTGTTTGTTTGTTTGTCTGTGGACAAGATATCTCAAGAACCACAAGATGGATTTGGATGAAACTTTCAGGGATGTGTGGCCTCATGACTGGCACAAGCTGATTAGATTTTGGGACCGATCCAGTACCAGACAAGGATTCTGGATTATTTTACCTTTTTTTTTTTAATTTAATTTTTGACGGGTGTTGGGTTCATTTTTAGTATTCTCGTTTGTGAGAGCAGTCGAGTTTATTTCAGATATTCTCATTTTAAAAATCATCTCTGGTTAATCATTGAGAGAATGTTAGTGTTGCCTTAGTGGAGGTTTGCACTCTCTGAATGCTCTTATTATTATTATCATATGAAAACTTACAGCTTATTTTGCTGGGTATGATGGAAAGTGTCAGCTGCCCACAGCCAGCAGACTAAGGTAACACTTGTTTACTGGTCATGCTTCAAGAACCTTGCAAAGAATTCTTGCAGTTCCAAGAAATGCTGATTTTTGTAGGTGTTCTACCTTCACACTTACACTGATCTTTTTCAGCCATGTTGGTAGTTGAGTGCTGATACTTCCGAGTGCACCAATTACTACTGGTATTACATCTACTCTCCTCAATGACCACAACCTTCATATTTCTCACTTCAAATTGTCATAGTTGTTTATTTTTTCTTCTTTCACATTGATCCTGTTGTCACCGGGGTATGCTATGTCGATTATCATACATGTTCTTTCTTTTCTATCCACCACAACAATGTCTGGTTTACGATGTCTGGTTGGGTGATTGCACTGAATCATTGCATCCCACAGGATTTTGCAATTCTCATTTTTGGTGACTCCTTCTGGAGTTTGCTCACACCACATCTTTGCTCTTTGTAGGCTGTGATTTCCACAAAGCTCCCAATGGATCATTCTTGCCATTATTATTATTATTATTATATTTATTATTATTATTCAGCATTTGGTAGTTTCAGGCAAATTTCTACTGCATCACCTGCTATACCTCCGTGTTGCTGGGGTATGTGAGGCAGATTTGGCAAGGACTGGACAACCATTATCATCATCATCATCATCATCATCATCGTTTAACGTCCGCTTTCCATGCTAGCATGGGTTGGACGATTTGACTGAGGACTGGTGAAACCGGATGGCAACACCAGGCTCCAGTCTGATTTGGCAGAGTTTCTACAGCTGGATGCCCTTCCTAACGCCAACCACTCAGAGAGTGTAGTGGGTGCTTTTACGTGTCACCCGCACGAAAACGGCCACGCTCGAAATGGTGTCTTTTATGTGCCACCCGCACAAGCCAGTCCAGGGGCACTGGCAACGATCTCGCTCGAAAATCCTACAGGAGCCAGTCAGGCGGTACTGGCAACGGCCACGCTCAAAATGGTGCATCTCATGTGCCACCCGCACAAGAACCAGTCCAGGGGCACTGGCAACGATCTTACTTGGCTTGCCGGGTCTTCTCACGCACAGCCCATTTCCAAAGGTCTCGGTCCGTAGTCATCGCCTCGGTGAGGCCCAATGTACGAAGGTCTTGCCTCACCACCTCAGCCCAGGTCTTCCTGGGCCTACCTCTTCCACGGGTTCCCTCAACTGTTAGGGTGTGGCACTTTTTCACGCAGCTATCCTCCTCCATTCTCACCACATGTCCATACCAGCGCAATCGTCTCTCTTGCACGCCACAACTGATGCTTCTAATGTTCAGCTTTTCTCTCAAGATACTTACACTCTGACGGGTATTCACATTGACATTACACATCCAACGGAGCATACTGGCTTCATTCCTTGCGAGCTTACGTATGTCCTCAGCAGTTACAGCCCATGTTTCACTGCCATGTAGCATGGTTGTTCGTACGCATGCGTCATACAGTCTGCCTTTTACTCTGAGTGAGAGTCCCTTTGTCGCCAGCAGGGGTAAGAGCTCTCTAAACTTTGCCCAGGCTATTCTTATTCTAGCAGCTACACTTTCAGCGCACCCACCCCCACTACTAACTTGGTCGCCCAGATAGCGGAAGCTATCGACTACCTCTAGTTTTTCACCCTGGAATGAGATAGAAGTTGTTTCCTGTTTGTTTGCAGTCTTTATTGCACCTGAACATCTGCCACAAACAAAAACTAACTTGCTAGTTAACCTGCCTTTGATGTTGCTGCACCTCTTATGTGTCCATAGCTTGCACCGGGTACATCTTATAGAGTTACTACCTACTCCTTTTCTACATACTGAGCAGGGCCATCTACCTGAAGGGGGGGGGGAAGGGGTTGAAGGGGTTTATTATTATTATTATTATTATTATTATTATTATTAAGGTGGTGAGCTGCAGAGCATGCCAGGCAAAATGCTTAGCAGTATTTTGCATGTTGCTACATTCTGAGTTCAAAGGCAAAGGTCGATTTTGCCTTTCATCCTTTTGGGGTCAATAAATTAAGTACCAGTGAAACACTAAGGTCAATGTAATCAAATAGTCTCCTCCCCCAATATTTCAGGCCTTGTGCCTTTAGTAGAAAGGATTATTATTATCATTATTATTATTATTATTATCATTATCATTATTATTATTATTATTATCATTATCATTATCATTATTATTATTATTATTATTATTACTATTTTGCATGATACCCTAGGCAAATGTCTACCATTATATTATTGACCAAAATCTTTAAGTCAGAAAGTTTGCATAATCCTATAGTGAGCAGGTGTGCACATGTGTACTTATGTTTAAAAATCCGAATTGTTTATGGAGTGTCTCCTCATGTCATATACCACCAGTTCATTAAATACAAATTGATAAAATAACTAATTAGCAATATGAATTGTGTTGATATGGTTGATTGATAACAAAAGAACATCTGTGTTGAAAGCTACCTGTCTAGCAGGGCAAAAACTATCAATAAAAACTGATACATGAAACAACCTCTCCCAGTTTTCTGGTGTTGTGTATGCAAGATGACAGAGAATGATGATCTGTCTAAACCATGCCAGCATGGTTTAGACGAACATGATAACAATGATGATGATGATGATGAAATACAAGACTGGTTCTTACACAGATACTAGTTACCACAATGCATTGGTAAAAGACACTTGTCCATACAATGTACAGTGGGACTGAACCTGGAACCAAGTAATTGTGGAACAAAGTTCTTAACCACACAGCCATATCTGCACCTAACTTGACAGAAGATTTCTTTTTTAAACTTTAAGATGGGACATTTTAAATTTGTATAAAACAAAAAAAGCAGAAATAGTCTCAGACAGTGGAAGTGTTGCATGTGTTTATAATTAATATTTATATAACCATCTTAGTGGAATCAAGCTTATGACTGTTACGTTGTGACAGCAACCTTCAGCCTCTATCTAGTGTATTTTATCATCAATTTTCTGATCAATATATATCAAAAATAAAAAATTTCAGGTTTTTGCTGTTAATGAGAAATTTGCTTGTAGAGAAATGATGCCAGTTGGTTTCATCTTGAAAGAATGAAATAATAGAAGAAAAAATATTTATGAAGCAGTTCATAAATCTTTCATGTTTTTGTCATGGAATAGTTGCAGAATACACTTGGATAACAGGATGGAATGTAACATGTTAGTAGCAAAACTAGGGTTAGTTTGAGGTTGAAATATGAAATGAAAGCTGTTTCTTAAGGCATGCTAAAGAAAAGAAAACAAATGAAAGAGAGAAAATGGAGAAAATTTAATGTATTGTGTGATTGTTTCTAAGTGTTATATACTGTCCATATTTATAAGTGTTATAAGAACATTTTGACTATATATCAGAGTCTGGCATAAGTTGCTATACAATAATATTGTAAAATGATTATTCAATTAAATAGAAATAGCCATCTCAATTCACTGTAACGTAATACAACATGAATGAAGTTTATAAGTAGACATTTTTGTTTCAGAAATATGAGTCAATTACCTTACAGCACTGCAGAACCTATATGGAATGTTGAGCAAAAGCGCATATTTTGATATTCAATTCCAATTCAATAACTATGGAGGAAGGTGTTCAAAAGTGAAACACTAACCAAGAGAATGACGAGTGTGGTGTTAAATTAGTTGAATGAGCATGGGTTTTACTAATGAAGCACCTGTCATATTCACCCAGTGTCATTCAGGACAGAAAAGTTACAAGCAACACCTCCAGTCATGTCTTTTATGTAGTTCATCTCACCAGAGTATCAACCAAACATCAACATGATGCATTCTGGAAGGGTTTAAATTTACCCCCATTTTATTCTTAGACTTGAACAAATACTAAATGAAGATGATATTGATCATACGGATCAATTCTCCACAGAAATGCTTCATCTCATTGATCAGATAATTTTAGATCAATCAACATTTCATTGACACATTCAACTGTATATATTTAAACTGAAGATGACTTTCATATGTAATCAAAGGTGTGATTAGTCAAGGTTTGTGGGTTTGGACTGCAAATCACAGTCCCTGCGTATAAGTAGATATTTCCTTTTGACATTCCAGGCAATAACAGATAACCTCTGGCATTACCTGACAAGGAGTCATTCATACACTTTTCAGAAGGATAGGCCCTCGAAGATCTCTTGATCTGACCATTCCTTCTGGGCATATCTCAAGAAATATGTCTAGCAACACAAACTCACCACCATCCAGAAATTACAAATTACAATCATTAATGAATTTGCTTAATTTTACAACTGACTTGTCTAAACCTTTAGCATTCAGATTACTTTGTCAAATTCAATGCTTATTTATTCATATTGCTTTGAATTAATCATGGATTATCTTGTAGCTTTGAGTTTCTGATGATATGATTGTTTATTTTTAGAATAATACCATAGAGTAGGTGTGACAAACTGGATCTGGCATGTTTGAACATAAAATGGGTAGAATATTTGGGTTGGGTGTAGCCAGTTAAAGGTTAATGTTTCCTCATGCCAGAGGATTATGTATGTTACAAGTATTAGGGTCTGAGGAATACTTAGTCATTTATCAATTCAATGAGTAGGCAGATCAATTGACTGTACAATTGGAATATGTCAGTTGAAAAGAAGAAGGAGTGTGTGTTAATAATAGATCGACAATGAAGAAGGAATATGAAGACAGTTTTTGAATTTGAAGAATAAGAATGTTGATGATGCTGATGAGAGTGATGCTGTTGGTGATGATTGATTTCATGCAAAATTAGTAACAAAAAAAAGATGGCATAGAAAATGAAGAAAAAGTAAACATAAAGGTAATCATTCCAAAAAAAAAAAAAAGTTTTTTTAAAGTAAGACAATGATAAAGAAGAAATAAATATACAGAAAGGCATGCAGTGAAATGTGATAAAAAATACAACAAAAATATACAGCTGAAAAAAATTTCATAAAAAATAAAAATGAACACCCCCCCCAAAATAAAAATTAAAAATAGGAAAAAGAAGCTCTCAACAAACGTGGTGTCCCAACATGGATGCAACCAAATACCTAAAACCGATGTTTTTACCTTACAGTTTACACGTGAGAAACTAAGAGTAGCAACAATTGGGAGACATCAGCTCTTCAAATAAATGAATAAACTCTACTGAATACATTTAGTACATCTCTCTCCTGTTGGTAAATGAAGCACACAAACACACACACACACATAAAATACAGGGAAAATCCATCCTACTCATGATAAAACAGGGAACACACACACAATATGTAGTTCAGCTTCCAAATGATTCCTTTTTTGCAAAAGGAATGATATTTTTTTTTAAATAGGTGTCATTATGAAGTCAAGATCATCATCATTATTATTATTATTATTATTATTATTATTATTGAGTGAGAGAGCAGTGCATGCCATCGAAGTGACACTGGGGTAAAATATATGAAGCCCAGTATACCCATCATGACTACCCTTCTGATAAGGGTACACCAGGCACATGCATCACAACCATACATGCATGACATAGTAGCCAATCCTGCTCAAAAGGTCCCTGAATAAGAGTTGTTTAAGGATGTTGAACAAAACACCCATGTTTCCAAAGGTGAATTATCCAAACCCCAAAGAATTCCTCTCAACACATGGCAATGATGCACCCCCACTACTTCTGCTCATGATTAGAGATGCACATATTGTCAGCCATTAAGGGTCATGGTCAACTGGTTACGGTCAAGCAAATCTGTGGTATTGAGCAGAATATTTGCTGTAGCTTATCTTTTATACCAAGACAAAACAATATACATGATAACACTTCCAATCGGTTTCATCATGTACATTGTTTTACCTTGGTATAAAAGATGGGCTACAGCAAATATTCTGCTCAATACCACAGACTTGCTTGTCAGTTGTTTATCCTCGTCAAACACCAGAACAGAGACAGTACAGCATTCCTGAAAATGCATTTCTTGCAAATAATGAATCCCTCATCAATTTCCGACAAAGAACATTCAGTTGTTTGAGCAACTGAAAAACCTACTTATCAAATTAACATGTAAACGGCTGAATATTTCACAGACATAAGTATCCTTAATGTAATTCTATAGTCAAATCAGCATCACATGATATATGATAAGGCTGGATCTTTGAATTACAGTGTACTATTCTTTTCTTCCTCCTCACTCCACTTTGGTTGTTTTGTTATTCCACACACTTCCCCATTGGATATAAAACTCAAAGCCCACATTATTATTATTATTACTACTACTACTACTACTACTACTACTAAGGTGGTGAACTAGCAGAACCATTAACACCCATTTTGTCAGTGAGTTCAAATTCCACCAAGGTCAACTTTGCCTTTCAGGGCCAACAAAATAAGTACCAGTGAAGTACTGGAGTCTATGTAATTGACTTACCCCTCACCCTCAAAAACAGCTGGTTCTGTACCAAAACTTGAGATCATTATTTTTATGGCTTAGTCAGAGGAGAAAGAGCAACACCCAGGGCCTCTGAGACCAGTAGAGTAGAGAGAGGAATAACCAGTGACCTACGTTGTCTTCAAACCAGAGACTTAGTCTAAACACTTACTAGTGAGCATTTAGTCTAAATGCTTACTAGTGAATGGATTCCACTAAAGGTACACAAATAGGATAAATTAAGAACTAAGCTGACTGCACGTAACAGGGTGACCCTTACACACACTATCAGCATATTAGATTTTATATGTTATTCAGCATAACATATATATAAAAAAAAAGAAATTTAAGTAGTGTTTCTAAGAAAATGATATTCATCTTAAATTCCAAAAATATTTCACCAGTCACAGATAAAATGTTGAGATTTATTTACCCCAACTGTAACCCATTTATTTATTTATTTTTTAATTAGTCACTGTAAGTAGTCACTGGCCACTATGCTGTGAAAAAGAAATTCTACACTGACAAGGGAGAGTTTGTTGAATCTGTTTGACAGTTTTATCGGGTAACTAAACAAAAATAAAACATACATACTGGACAAAACATGAAATATATCTCTCTTAGATAAATTACACTCACTCGGTTCAATGTCCTTATACAGATCATCATCACTATCAACATCAATATCATTGTCCATGGATTGGCAAAATCATTAGTGTTGGAAAAGTGCTTTGTGTTATTTCTTCCTGTTTTGTACATTCTGAATTCAATCCTGCCAGAGGTCAACTTTGCCTTTTATTTTTACAGGGTTGTACAGTAAAGAACCAATCAATTACTGGGATGAATGTAATCAACTAACACCCCCTCCCCTCAAAATTGCTGGTCTTGTTTCTAAATTAGAAACAGTTAGTAACAAAGGGGCAGTGGAGGTAAATCTAGTGGTTGGAAAATTACAAAGACAAAGTATATGCCTCTTGCTTCTGTCAGGTTCAAATCCTAATGGCAATGATTTGGGGTTTTAAATAAATAGCCAAATAATTTTCACACAGGATAGGAATCCAGGTTATTACAAGTGACATTCATCATCATCATCATCATCATCATTGTTGTTTAACGTCCGCTTTCCAAGCTAGCATGGGTTGGACGATTTGACTGAGGACTGGTGAACCAGATGGCGACACCAGGCTCCAATCTGATTTGGCAGAGTTTCTACAGCTGGATGCCCTTCCTAACACCAACCACTCTGAGAGTGTAGTGGGTGCTTTTACGTGCCACTGGCACGAAGGCCAGTCAGGCGGTACTGGCAACGGCCACGCTCAAAATGGTGTATTTTACGTGACACCTGCACAGGAGCCAGTCTAGCAGCACTGGCAACGATCTCGCTCGAATGTCTTTACACATGCCACCGGCACAAGTACCAGGAAGGCGATGCTGGGCACAGGTGCCATCACAATTTCGCTTTCCTAGATGAGTATCTATTCTTGAGACACTGATGAAACTGAAGTGCCAGCACTATTTCCATAAGAAAAAAAAGAAAAAAGGACACAGTCAGGGTTTGATCATATGTCTACTTGGCAAAGGATAACTTGGGGTTAGCCTTTTAGCATTCAGATTTCTCAAATGTAATGTTTATTCATATTGATTTGAATTAATCAAGCATTACCTTGTAGCTGTGAAATTTCAATGACATGATTGTTTATTTTTAGAATAATATTGAAAGGGAAGTGTGAGAGGCCAGAGCTGGCCAGTTTGAAGATAAAACAGGGATGAATATTTTGGCTGGATATGGCCAGTTCACTCTGCCAAAGAAAGACAGGTTGGTCATAGCTTGAATGCATTTGATCATAGACTAGATCTGGTCAGCCACAGCCAACCTGTGAGCTAAACAATAACTACAACAGCAAACAACAAGCATTATCACATGTTTGTTAAGGCAATTTTTGAAACATTCTGCCTCACAAGATACCACATTCAGAGGGTACAAATCTGAAATCTTACTAATTCTTTAAAGGAAGCAATAATACAGCTGGTGGGCTAACTTAAATAGGGAACCAGTTGTTGTTGATGTAACTTCAAAACAGTTCTGAACAAGCAGGGTTCTGATCTATGGCATTTTATATCCTTGCAATGTATTCAAGATTTTTTTCGCTTTTTTTTTTTTCTTTTAGATGATAAAGTGTGGCTAGAGGAGAATTTGGTTGCAATTTCTAACAGGCCAAACAACTATATAGAGCAGGGGTTTTCAAACTTTTTGACTTGCGGACCCCTTTATATTTCAGGGAGCCCCTTATAAACGCTTATGAAATTTATACATAAATATTTGCTTAAAATAACATATATTTTTACATTTATTTATTTAACAGTATTTAAAAAATAGGTTTATTGTCAATTAAAAGATTTCGATTAAAAAACATATAAAATCAAATTGCCCATAAAAAGTATTTGCTGTCCACGGACCCCCTGTCTTGTCCTTGTGGACCCCCTGTGGTCTTCGGACCACAGTTTGAAAACCCCTGATATATATACTCCAGAAGGAGGTTAAAAGGAGTCAATAGCATTTTAGTTAGTGAAATATAATATTTGAAAACTTCATCTCTTATAACAACAGACATCACAAATCAATTGAAAAGTCACTGTAGTTGCTTGGACCTATCAAAAATAGCAACAAATTTCTTCATATCACACCTGGCTGACTCAAAACACGAAAGACACATTGAACAGTGTAATCTTAGATACATGAAAAGATGGGAGGATCATGGTTAGAGTGCCTTCCATCATTAGGTCTGGTGAACCAGGGTTGACCTGGAGCTGATAAACAATAAGAAGAAAACCCCATCCCTGATATGTAGGTCAGAGCCCCTTCCCATGCCTTCCACCCACTAACTTTAACTAACTAAATAAGGGAGCAAAATTGGAAGACATGCATGAAAAGAAAGGTTGGGTCAATATAAAAAAAAAGAATATATGTAATCTACTATATATGTGTGAATAGTAAAGTTTTAGAACCCATTTGCTCCCTAAGTGACTAAAACCCCTTTCTTTATACACCTCACCTCTGCCATTACCTTAATGTCAGTGGAAGGGCAAGGGTCAGAGATATTACATTCATCACTCTTTACAGCAATTGAATTTAGTGGGTATAGGATGGGGAATAATATAAATAGAGAAACATTTCCTGCTAAACCAATGGGAATGAATGAATGACATTTGTACTGCACCAGAATTGCCTTCAATTTAGAAACTTCTAAGTAGTATTATTTGTGATAGCACAATAAATATATTTATCATCATAAGTAGGGAAGTAGGTGTAGTAGTTGTTGTGGTTGATGTAACCCTAGAAAGAACAGCTCCGATCAAGCAGAACTACCGATTTAAAACATCCTGAAGATATTTTTAATTTTTCACTCTATATCTTCAGGAGTTACCTCATTCCTTTCTATATTAACCAAAATGAAGTAGATTGACAAATTTATTTTTTGAACCAGTTGAAGACACACAAGATGTCGAAATATCGTTTACTAGATAACAATGGCACTCTTCTTTTAATTTTGACTTAATAATAATAATAATAGTAATAATAATAATAATAATAATAATAATCATCATCTCTAGAACAATACTTTGTGCAAAACCAAAAGTATGGCACTCTAGTCATAACATCAGCTTGGGCTTCTAACTTGTTGTCTCTTGGGGTCTCTGAGTGAGACTTGAAGTCAACTTGTACAAAAACAACGCAAAAGCCAAACATAAAATAATAATAATCATTACAGATATAGATTTATCAGAAATATTCATAGGTAATTTAGGTGTCCAGTGTAGCCACAACAAAGAGAAAGAAATAAGAAAACAAAAACAAAAAAAGAATCATTTCAATTCAACAACAATAAAATCTCTAAAATTAATATTTTGTTTACATGCCTTACATTGAGGAATTGGCTGGTGGTGGAATAAGAAATTATGGTATTGAGGGTTTTTTTTACTAACGACAATAGCAATCATCAACATCATTTAATATCCGTTGTCCATACTGGCATGGGTTGTTCAGTTTGACAAAAACTGGCAGGCTAGGTTACTAATTGGAAATGTAAACCTGTCCTGTGAGAAACCTATGAGAAACAATTACTGCAACATAGTAAGCATATCTTGAAAATCACTATTTCATCCAGTCACGGGCAAACTGCAGCCTGCAGGACTTTCTTAATGGCACATCATCATCATCATCATCATCGTTTAACGTCCGCTTTCCATGCTAGCATGGGTTGGACGATTTGACTGAGGACTGGTGAAACCAGATGGCTACACCAGGCTCCAATCTGATTTGGCAGAGTTTCTACAGCTGGATGCCCATCCTAACGCCAACCATTCAGAGTGTAGTGGATGCTTTTACGTGTCACCTGCACGAAGGCCAGTCAGGCGATACTAGTGCCTAATAAAAGAAATCAGGACGTTGGTGTTATAGTCAAGTCATTTGACTCCCTGTTGCATTTGATGTGTGTTCGTTTCATGTGAGTCTTGTTTTTTAAATTGTTGAAGGTCTACCGCACATGTAATGGAAAATAACCTTGAATATTTCTAGTAGGGTGGCCCACCTGATGATGAATAAGCCAAGCCTCATGCAGCTTGTTTCTTCGAAAAAGTTGCCTAATTTAATCCAAAATGGTTAAAAGACAGAAAACTTGAAGGCCAGAAAACTCTGCAGTTTCTTGGTGTTTTACATGTTAATATGGAAACTCAAATGGTAACAAACATCAACTCACTAACATATTTTCTGATTTAGTGATGTAACATCACACACATCATCATCGTCGTCATCGTTTAACAACCACTTTCCATGCTGGCATGGGTTGGACTGTTTGACTGAAGACTGGCAAGCCAGGAGGCTGCATCAGGCTCCAATCTGATTTGGCAAGGTTTCTACAGCTGGATGCCCTTCCTAACGCCAACGACTCTGAGAGTGTAGAAGGTGCTTATTTCCATAGGCAAATGATTTATCAATATGAAATAGCTAAAAGCACAAAAGTGAACTGACACTGTCATCTTTATGTTCAAAACAAGTTTCAAAAACATGCTTTTTGTGATTAATCTAAAAAGCCCTGTCTAACAGTTTTTCACATATCTATTATGTATCCCCATCTCTGATGCTTTCTACAGCAATTTTATTTTTATATTTGCCATTTATTATTCATATACCAAGAAATTAGAGTGTAATAAACAACTATGTAGAAAGACTATATGAAATTCTTCTTTTTTAATACTCAATGACTAGAAATACCTGCTGAATATGAACTGATCTTCACAAACCATTAAAAGTTCAATGTTGTTATTCCCGCCTTTTCATAAGCATTCACAAACCATATCACAATTGTCTGTCTGTCTCTCGTCCTGTTCACAGAGTTCTATGATCCACTGGGATGGTCCCACATCTCTAATTTTTGTTATGTTAATCAAACTAAAGACAAATCTTTTCTTGAATGGATTACCAGAATACCATAAGTAATTCTTTCAATGGAGGGGAAACTACCCCAACATTGCAAACTAACAAATCATTTGTCAACTTTACAATACCAGTACAGGTATGCCTGCTTTGGATAACTATGCAATTTGGGGTACTTATTTAGAACTAGATGAGCTTAGCCAATGAGTGTTATGTGACTTGATCACAGATATGACATCACAACCCAATCATTCTGTCAGCTGTCAAAAGCCCTTTTGTTTCAATCATCCACACTCATGTTCAGCCAGCCATTATTCAGCTACATTTCATTCCCTTTGCAAATAAGAAATCTTAAAATTTCGCTTATAGTCCAAAGGAAAAAAAAATTATTTACTCTCTATCAAAGAAGAAGATAAAACATACAAGTATATGAAAATGTACAATGTCAATAAAGAAATATATACAGCTTTAGGAAAACAGAATCTACAAGAACTACATTGTTTATAAACATCTTCTATGGAACTAGTGCATAGGAAAATTCCACTATACTTAAGCCAGAAAGCAAAGCTACACAAGAAGCTTTTTATCAGCTATAAATACAAAGGTATTCTAAGGTATACTGATACATCTAAATACTTATCTATTTTGGTATATTTGCTGTTGTTTTGTAATAAGGAGTAAACTCACTAAACTTTTGTAGACGTAAAATATGGAAAATGGGAAGAACTAAGATAGCAATCCAAGCAGGGAGAAAATGACACACAGATGAAGTCAGAGAATTCAGTTGGAGAGACCAGGTCATCATTACAATTTACTGTGATTAAGTATATGCTGTAGAGAGTATTTAGTGCAATGGTTTACAGAACAGTTAGAAAGGGAAACTCTTATTTTCCACATATGCATTCATACATACACATGAATATACACATACAAATCTTACATCCAGTGATAAATAGTAACTGAGTATGAGGAAAGATGTAGGAAACCTTTTGTTATAAGTTTGTAGTTATAGTTACCTCACGTAATAGACAACATACATTACATACTTCCTGTTCCTTGTATGACCTAACCAAATGCAAGTCATTTTAAATGCTACATTGAATTTGCTACTAAGCATAGACAACTGTGTGACTATTATTTTGTATTATATATGCAGTAACTCAGAATGAGAACTGATACTGGGTGGAGGGGTTTCTAGTGTCCTTGCATAAGACAACCCCTGTAGAGACAAGAGCAGACTGAAATGTACACAGTACACACTGTAAAGTGGTTGGTGATAGGAAGAGCATTCAGCCATAGAAAACATGCCAAAAAGTATAATGCACATTCAAGAACAGGAACACTGCAAGCTGTATCACAAGTTACATGCCTAAGAAGGCAGTAACTCCAATTAAGAACTGATACAAAGTGGAGGGTGGGACTCTGGGACAACTTTTCTAGTATATTCAGTAAAGTGATTGGTGGTAGGAAGGGCATCCAGTCATAGAATCTATGCCAAATAAAGGAACACATGAGCAAGACATGGAATCCACTTTATGCAATAATCTAAGAGTGCAATAATTTAGAATATGACCTGACACAGAATAGAGATCACATTTTAGTCCTCCTGCATGGGACAACTTCTAATGCTGGTGGTTTGACAAAATTGCCTCCAGTCTACACTATAAGACATACATAAACACAAAACTGATTCGTTTTCTCTGTTGCTGTGTGGGTCACATGACACAGCCAGTGACAAGTGAAGAGACCTGTCCCACCCCTGCCATCTTAGGTATATGGATGTATGGTGAACATTGGTCAAATTGATTCAGATTTTGATCAGTTATGAAGATACTTCGACAGACATTTTTTTTTTTTTTTTGAGGGAAAGCCAAGTCCCTGAATTTGTTTTAGTTATCATATTGTAGATCACTGTTAGTACTTTAATGTACAATATGGAGGAGTTTTAATCCTTTTTGTGCAGTGATTAATTAATTACAAGAGTGAATCATTAGATTCAAACAAACTCACTATATACATTAGGTACTTTTTGGTTGTTTGAACACCCAAACAAACACATTTATATGCGTGTGTACACACACACACAAGTATATGTAATGGTTAATATGTTTTGTGAATATATATTAATTCAGAATTAATACAAAATACTGTAATTATAGTTTCTCTTTTCTGGTTTTTCAGAATATATATATATATATATACAAACACATACACACACAGATATCACTTCAAATACTATCAATTATTTTGATATTTTCATAACAAAATTAGCTTTAACTAATTCTGTCTATGTGTATATGTGTGTTTTGTATGTAGATACAGGCAGAGTTTCAAAACATTATTCAATGCCAAGGGCCAAGAATTGTTTAAGGCATCTGAGATCCAATTATTGAAATTTCACTTTCCCAATCATCAGACTGGATACAAAGTGCAACTTTTTCTCCTTTTAGTCAGTGCTTGCTGTTCTATTATTGAAGTATGCCTTCTATCTCATTCCTCTTACAAAGTGTTCCATTTTCTCAAATAATCCCCTTTAACTCTGAAACATTTAAACCAGCCACATCTGGCCCAAATATTCTCCCAATTCTATGTATGGTCAAACCAGCCAGATCTGGCCTCTCACACCTACCCTACAATGTCATTCTAAAAATATACAACTTTATCATCAAAATATCAAAGCTATGATATAATGCTTGATAAATTCAAAACAATCTAAGTAAATAAGCATAACATTTGACAGAGAAACCAGAATGCTACAGAACGAAATACCATTTTTTTTTAGACGGTATACTAATATTTTTATCGGGAAATGCTAGTAGATGTCAGTCCATATTTGACTGTGCTGATTCTTCTCACTAGAATGGGGTTTATTAAATGCTTATGGTGTACATAGGTAGAGGCAAGAAGTTCGTATCTGGCCTGATGATCAAGAACATGAAATTCTGAAATTCAAATAACCAGATATGAGGAGCCAGTATGCAATAATCAAACATGCATATGCACACACACAATATATATATATATATATATATATAGTTTTAGGGAAAAGAACCAAGGTTCATGAACTCATCGATGAATTGAGTTTTTACCTGTAAATTTGGATTTTTATCCCTAATATTATTATGATATATATATATATATATGATGTTGTTAATGGTATGAGAATTTAGAAACTTCAAACAAACATGAAATAATCCTTTTCTGGGATGGTGAATCTCAAAGCAGATGAAACTATAAATGATAGCGTAAATATTGGATTGAAAAAAGCCCTTCAACTTTTTTGACCCAATATTTACATATTATTATGCATTGTTTTATCTGCTTCAAAACTCAAAATAAGTATTATATACAAACATACATATATATATATATATATATATATGTATATATATATATATATATATATATATATACACATATATACATACACACACACACACACACATGCCTGCATAGCCATACAGGCACACAAAGGTGCACATACACTTATCAACACACATTTCAAGGTGATAATAGAGAAGTTTGGAGGCAAGACATGATGTAATTCAGAAAGTGCATTGGATAGAAAACAAAGAACTCAGAGATGCAAAGAAGAGAGAAGAAAAAGGAGTGGTCAAGAGAGATTGTGGGCAAGCAGAGAGAGAGAGAGAGAGAGAGAGAGAGAGAGAGAGAGAGAGAGAGAGAGAGAGAAAGAGAGAGAGAGAGTGGCAGGAGAGAGATAGTGGAGAGACAGAGAGAGAGAGAGAAAAATTAGGAAGGAGATCAGGAGAGGGCAACAGAGTAAAATGGAGATAGGGAAATGATAAACCAATGCAGACAATAGAAAGACAGTCAAGAGCAACCATGAAAGTTTGCAGCTTGCTTAGCTGATTGGCTGGTTGGTTGGTTGGTTGGTCGGTTGGTTCAATGGTAAGGTCCAATTTTCAGTATTAGCTCATGCAAACATTCTAAGGTGAGTAATAAACATGTAACAAAAAAAAAATGAAAAGAATAAATAAATAAAAAGAGGGAGGAGTGAAAAAATAAAAACAAAACAAAAAGTGCAATCAATACACCTGCAGTCAGTGCCAGGTGTGCACTATGAACAAGACTTGCAGACAAGAGTAGTAGAAACCCCATGCTATGCCCCTCCGCTCCACCTAGTGTCAGATTTCATTTTTCATTTCCTCTTGCACTAATTATTATTATTGCTTTTTTTTTGGGGGGGGGGGTTGCTTTCTGCTGCACAATTTATTATAATTACTTTGTCACACAGTGTAGATGGAAAATGTACTGAAGCATTTAGTCATCTGTCAAGTCACAACAAGGACCTCAGACAGATAACACTTTTATCATCCTCAAGGGTTTTCAACAAGCCGGAGTTGATAAAATGAAGAACTAAACAAATGCTGGAATAGATTTCATCATTTGTTTCCTCTGGCAAAATGTGTGATTCTATGCCTGCGTTATAAATTGTTATTATAAAGAGTGATAAATGGTGAAGTAACAGAGAAATATACCTTGCTATACAATATTTAGTTTCATGCTTTCTACTTTCTGAATTAAAATATTGACAAAGTCAACTTTATTTACCATCCGTCTGGATGGAGATTAAAACAAAATAAAATACCAGTGAAGTACTGGTTGTATGCCTATGTTAGAATTTATTACTGTCGTTATAACTAGGGAACTAGACAGGCAAAAATCAGTGAAGTGGTAAAAAAATGTGCCAGGCCAAATTTAGTTATATCTCAATGACCTGGGTTCAGATCCTGCCAGTAATGATTTTGCCTTTTTATCATTGCGAGATCTATAAAATAAATTATCAGTTAAATACTGTAGTTGAGTAAATCAACTATAACCCTCTCTCTAAGCTGGTAACTTGATATAATCATTAAAGTATTAGACAGATGTTTTGCAGTATTTACTCAAGTATTTCCTATAAGGTGTTTAAAACCCTACCAAAATCAAATTTGCCTTTTGTCCTGGGATTGATAAAAAAAAAAACAGTTCCAGTTGAGGAGTGTGGACTGGCAGAGTTGCTAGAATGCTGAACAAAATATTCTGGCAACATTTTGAGTGCCCCTACAAAGGTGAGGCAAACTCAAAGGAAAATGAATGACAAGCTCATGGACAAAATTAACAGGGGTTGTTTGCCAACTTAATCATGCAGAAAGGAAACCCCTTTTTTATAAACCTGATTCCATATGATCATGCTGGAAATCAGCATTATTATTATTAGTGATGGTGGTGATGGTGGTAATTATTAAGACATTAATTTCTAAGATTTTCTGCTGTTCTGCTTGTTTTCTTTTGTTTTGTTTTAATTCTTCTGACTACCTTACCTCAATATTTGATGATTGATTCTGTTCCCTGTCCTTCAGCTCCTGCCAAGGTAATGGTTAGAAGAAAAATGATGAAAACCACATGGAGACAGTGTGGAAAGGAGAAAAGTGGGTGAGTCAAGAAGGATGGATGACAACTCAAAGGGGATGAAGAGGGAGTGAAAACAAGTCACTGGGATATGTTGAGGGGGTTGTATGAAACTTTCAAAATGATGGTTCCAGTATTATTGAGTAGTTGGTTTGACAACTTGCTTTCTTTTTTTTTTTTTTGTCTCTTTGAAGGTAATAAATGAAGTACTTCAACTGTTCAAAAAATGTAAAAATGATGTTTCCATTTCATTTTGCTCATATAGTGATTTAAACAATATTTTACTTTTCATAACACAACAATCAACATAAACAATCACATGCCAATGAAGTAATCTCTATGTTGTCTTCAGATCTGCCAGAAATAACAACCAAATTCCCATCAACCACATCCTACTGTCTTGGGAAAGAGGAGAACAAGCTAGATGTAGTCCAAGGCATACTTGTTAAAAAAAATATTTAAAAAAAAAAAAGGATGGCCACAGCTGGAATGCCTTCAATCATGTCTGCTCAATCAAGGTTATGTTGGGGTTAAACAATATAATTACAATAAAATGTAGCAATTACACCACAACCAACACAAAAACTAACATCAATGCCACAAACAACAACACCACAACTAATGTAAACACTACAGGAAAAGCAACTTTACAATCAAAACCAACACCATATCTTAAAATAGGATGCGTTATGTATTAATTATATGCAGTCTTAGATACATTGAAACTATTTATCACTCAAAACCGAAAAGAGTATTTGCCAAAATTACATGTCAATTGATCAATGGTTTGATCAATTAAGACTGACTCAAGTTAAACAACAACTACTACAATAACTACAATATATTGGGTCATCACATAAAAAATACAGTTTTTTCAATTGCATGAACAAAAAGTTGGAGAGGGATGGGATAAACTACCTGCATCAACTTGCTATAAAAGCAGGTAGTAATTTACCTTGTTCTACTTTTAGTGCAAGTTTTGAAGAGTGCAGTTCGATTTTAACAGTTATTTTTTTAAAGCTATAATGGAAGTAACAAAGGAGCATATTCAGCTTATTTTATTTCATGAGTTCAATAAAGACAACAACGCAATGTAAAGTGTGGGGAATATTAATGCAGTAAATGAGGATCAGACAATAAGCGTAAGCCAGTGTCAACAGTGGTTCCAGAAATTAAGAGCCGGAAACTACAGCCTAGAAGGCAAGCCTCATCCTGGAAGATCTGGAGAGCTTGATGAGGACGTCCTGCAAACCCTGGTGGAACAAAATTCGATTGTAACTGTCGAGGAACTAGCAGAGAAGCTTGGATTTGGTTATTCAACCATTCATTGATGCCTGTGTGCCATTAGAAAAGTCAGCAAATTGGGTCAATGAGTTCCTCACAAACTTTCCCAGTCTAATATCGCTTACAGAGAATGAATGTGCGCTTTTCTTTGCTGTCACATTTCAGGAATGAACCTTTTTTTTTTTTTTTGGACCAAATAGTAATTGGTAACAAGAAATGGGTTCTCTATAAAAATGTCAAGTGTCGAAGACAGTGGGTAGGGAAAGGAGAAACACCGGCACCCCAGGCCAAAAAAGGTTTTCACCCATGTAAGGTGTTGTTAACTGTTTGGTAGGATATGAAAGGTTTAGTCCACTTTGAACTTATAAACTCAAACCAAACGATAATAAAGGAGATCTACTGCGAGCAGCTTGAACGGCTTAAGTCAGCTCTGGTTTCAAGCCGAAAGCTATTCCTCCATCAGGATAATACTTGGCCATACACAGCGAAGATGAAATTCCAAAGGCTGGAGCAGTTTGAATGAGAAATGATGCCCCACCCACTATATTCACTGGACATAACCCCATCTGATTATAATTTATTCCACAGTCTTCAAAATATCACTTGGACAGAAAAAATACGAATTCTGTAGATGAGGTCAGAACAGTACTGGAGGAATATTTTTCGTCACAGACAAGTGAATTTTGGAAGAAAGGCCTTGTAAGTCTACCAGAGAGATGGAAGAGTATTGCAGAAACTGAAGGGAAGTATATTTTAGATTAAAAAAGAACTTTGTTTATCTTAATGTTGAAAAATAATAGCATTAAAAAACCGCATTATTTATGGGATAACCCAATGTTTGATAATGCAGTCCAAGATATATGGTATGTGAGAAAGAAGAAACATGGGACTGGTGACAATCACAATGTTTTTAATTCATAAGTCCAAGGTTGATCTAGGATTAAACTACTGCTACAACTACTAGCCAACAAACATCTGTTAGATGATGATGTTCTAGACACACTGTGCTCCCCTACCCCACCCCCAAAAAAGAAGGAAGAGAAAAATTCAGAGTTCCTCACAGCTGGAATATCTCTGATTATAGATCTACTTGACCAAAGTAGACTAAGAGAAGCTAAAACAAGAACAAGCAACAAAGCCCTCAAACACTAATGGTAAAGAAAATATAAGAAGAAATAATAATAATAATAATAATAATCATAATAATAATAATGGACTTATTGTATAAAGTGCTCATCAGAAAAAAGTAGCCAAAATTGCATGAACAGTACATAGAATAATGCACTGGAAGTGAGTCATTTAAGGAAAAAAGAAAGAAAGAAGAAAAAGGTGAGGACATCAGGTATACTGTGGGAAAATTTCATGAAGCATGGAAGTTTTGACAGATGTAGTGACCCAACAGCCAGCAATTGATGCAGGTAGTTTATTCCAGGCTCTAAGTAATTCTGAGCATGAAAAAATGATTTTGTGCATTGCTTAACTCTTCTGATAGCAAAATACCCAGGGATGCTTTTGATTCTATGATACAAACTTTCTTGATTTAAAAAGATCTAAATTAAAATCTGTCATCAAATTTCATGATAATTTGTTTCAAACATTAGATTGATAATAACAAAGTTATTTTACTAAATTCATCATGATTTTCAAAATTAATTAAGACAAAAGTAATTTATCTCAACAGGAGTACGGTAACAAAAAGATTCAGTGATAACTAAACACAAAAGACATATCGTTGCAATTTTTAAGTGAGATACTTCACAACTGAGACTGTCAAGAAGAGTATCTGGTCACTATTAGGATAGAAGGTGAAGAGGAGGAAATGTCATCCAGCTAGATAATTTCTTGGTCCAAAACTTCATTAACCCATTACCTACCAGTGATCTCATATGAGGTCACTTAAAAATTACAAATTTCGTAATTATCTGTCAATATTTACACATATCTAACCTTTTTGCTATATCTACTAGGTATATTTCTCTGATATTCAAATGAGGTTTGCTAATTTTTCACCCAATATCTAATATCTCGCTTATTTCTATTTAAAATGTTATTTCTAAATGTTATTTTGAAATATTATTTTGATCATTCCAGCGTGTTTCTAAGGCCGTTTTATGCTAGAAATCAAAGTTTCATAAAAAAAATTCCAGTTAATAGAATTATTGGAGGTAATGGGTTAAGTAATTCAAAATTATCCTAACTCAGGTAGCATGACCATTAAAAAAATAAATAATAAACTAGACGTAAAACATTGACTATGCTAGTGTGTACCTGTGTATGTATGTATGTACTTACAAATATATATATATATATATATATGAATGTATGCGTGTATGTGAATATACATGTATAAATGTGTGTGTCTTTGTGTGTGAATGTATGTGCATATATGTATGTTTGTATGCACACCTATGCATATGTATTCATGTGTGTGTCTGAGAGAGAGAAAGAGCACCACTATCTGTTAATAGTGATAACGGTCCAAGCCAACAAGGAAGCTATGAACCAAAGAGGAAGCCAGAAGACAACAAAAAAGCTTTGCACCAAAAGGGAGTCACAAGATACAGTCTACGTGGTCACTTGACTTACAAGAAATTGCAACCAAATCTCCTTCATATCATACTCAAATGTCTCGGAAAAAGGAAGGATACATTGAATAACATAATCTTATATATTGCTATATCAATCAGGGTTAACCTAGGGCTAAATAAGAAATGCTAATGGTTTATGCCTAATGTGCTGAAGTAGGAAGAGAGAGAGAGAGAGAGAGAGAGAGAGAGAGAGAGAGAGAGAGAGAGTGTGTGTGTGTGTGTGTGTGTGTGTGTGTGTGTGTGTGTGTGTGTGTGTGTGCGTGCGTGCGCGTGTGTGCTTACAACAGTATGTACCATTAAATAACTCAATAAAGCAGTGAACTGGCAGAATTGTTAGCATGCCGGACAAAATGCTTAGGGACATCTCATCAATCTTTACATTTTGAGTTCAAATTCCACTAGGGTCAACTTTGTCTTTCATCTTTTCAGGGTCAAGAAAGCAAGTACCAGTTGATATCTGGGGTTGATGTAATCAACTTAAACCCTTCCTTAAGATTGCTAGCCTACTGTCAAGATTTGAAATCAACGGGTAATGCACATGCACAACTGCAACGGTAACTGCAAAGACAAAAGATGGTCTATATGCGTACAGCATTAAATAACTCTTCATGCATGCATATGTGTGTGCATGTGTACATGTGCACACACATGCTAACACTACTCCCTCCATGTCAAGGCAAACACTTAGTCTCCATTTGCATACAGCAAAATCCAAGAGAATTTTCTACAAAGATTTTGGATTGCTTATTTCTGATCAATGACACAGAAGAGAGCGAAGGGTAATGTGACAACCACCATTTAGGCTACACAAAAACAAAAAATTACTGAGTTTTAACACTAATCCACTCACAGATACATGGGAATTTTTTCTAGTTGTGAGCTGCTTATTCTCCTTCAACTTGGTAAGGAAGGGCAAAAAAATACAGAATATAGAATTGTTTTGATCGGATATACAATGGAATACTAGATGCAGATTTGGATTTATGACACAGTACTTTATCCATACAATCATTATCACCTAACTAAAACCAAGGAGCCTCTACATGGTTAGTTAATCTGCTAGAAATAGCAAAAGTGATTCTCACAAATTGCACATGTCTTAAAAAAAGGAAGGATGGAAGATAATAAATACCTAAATACAAATATGCTTGATAGACAAGGCAGGATAGTGAAGGCTGACAGTCTCTTGATCATAGCTCTATCCAACCATGGCAAACTGGAGACTAAACATCTGCATCTCCAATAACTTTGTAATAGATGATTAGATACCATCAAATACTATTAATAATGTTAATTAATTAACCCTTTAGCATTTAAACTGGTCATATCTGGCCAAAATATCCTTCCTACCTCTCTTATGATCAAACTTGCCAGATCTGGCATCTCACACCTACACTGCAATGTCATTATAAAAATAAGCAATCACATCACTGAAGTCTTGAAACTACAAGATGATGCATAGTTAATTCCAAACAACGCAAACAAATAAGCATTACATTTGACAAAATAATCTGAATTCTAAAGGATTAAACATAAGCTAGAAGATGACAGAGCAAACAGACTGCCTAATAAAAAGCCTTGCTGTACAGGCATGGTTATAAGCACAGAGGCCAACCAATGTTTTGTGTGTGAGTGAATTTGGGAGATGAAAATTGTGAGGAAGCCTGTTGTGATCACGTGTGTGTGAGTGTCTTTGTGTTTGCCCTGCCACAACCACCACAGCTTCACAACCAGTGTTAGCTTGTTTACAACCTGTAACATAGCAGTTTGGCAAAAAGAGTTCAATAGAATAAGTACAAGGCTTAAAAAAAGTGTTTGGCTGAAATCCTTCAAGGTGGTGTCCCAGCATGGCTGCGGTCTAATGACTGAAACAAATGTAAAAGACAAAAAAGGAAGAAAAAAAAGGAAAGATATTGTGCGTGTGTATGTGTTGTTTAACCCCAGGTTCACCATAGCTATGACCAAAAGCAATCCAGCTTTGACCATTTAGACATTGTGAAGATATCAAGAGACTATATTATCAAACATATATATCCTTCCAATTTTTCAAATAAGTGGAGTGAAATCTGGGAGAGATTTTGTTACTATTTCTAGCAAGTGCTTGGTTGGTGGAGACAGTACCACAGAGGTGTGTGTGTGTGTAGAGGACTGATTGGAATGATTTAAGAGTTTGATTTGGCTTGTAGCATAATCGTTTAAAGACCCAGGCTCAACTGGAAGAGTCTGTGTAGGACCTGGTTGGCAATACTGCTCATAAACTGGGGATTATTTCTAGGTTTGCTTATTCATCATCATCATCCTCATCATTGTTTAACGTCCGCATTCCATGCTAGCATGGGTTGGACGATTTGACTGAGGATTGGCGAACCAGATGGCTGCACCAGGCTCCAACCTGATCTGGCAGAGTTTCTACAGTTGGATGCCCTTCCTAACACCAACCACTCAGAGTGTAGTGGGTGCTTTTACGTGCCACTGGCACGAAGGCCATGTAATTACAATGTCACAGGAAAGAATCGCAAGACAGATTCTTCAAGCAGGGTCAACCAGCAGGAGGCCTAGGGATAGACCAAGGATAAAATGAATAAATGATAAAGAATCACAAAGGAGATTCTTCAAGTGAAGCTAACCAGCAGGAGACCTAAGGGTAGAACTAGAATAAGATGGTTGGATAATATCCATAGTCTCAGTTGGCCACACCTAGAAATCCAGTCAAAAAGTCTAATGATGGTTACTTCTGAGAGGACCATATGGGGGAAGTACCTGAGGACTCTACACTCAAGACCTTCTCAGGAATAGTGGACAGAGATGGATTGACAATATTAACTCCTCTGCATTGCAGGAGTATTTCTCTACTTTCATCATCATCATTTAACGTCCGCTTTCCACGCTGGCATGGGTTGGACGATTTGACTGAAGACTGGCAAGCCAGAAGGTTGCACCAGGCTCCAATCTGATTGGCAGAGTTTCTACAGCTGGATGCCCTTCCTAATGCCAACCACTCCGAGAGTGTAGTGGGTGCTTTTACGTGCCACTGGCACGAGGGTCAGTCACACGGTACTGGCAACGGCCACGCTCAAAATGGTGCTTTTTACATGCCACTTGCATGGGAGCCAGTCCAGCGGTACTGGTAACGACCTCGCTCGAATGATTTTCTAACGTGCCACCAGCACAAGTGCTGTAAAACTAAATTCAACCTTGAATAGGGAAAACTAGTGTTCTGTCAGTGTGTGTGTGTGTGTGTGCCTGAGTGTGAGAGACTGCCAGACATAGATGGAAAGACAGAGAGACAGACAGACAGGTAACCTGTTTAGGAGGGTTGTCAATAACTCTGGATCAGAACTAATACAAGTTAAAAGGGACTCTTTCATACCCCTACAGACTTTTTCTCATGCCGGTCTCATGACAAAATGCACCTAGTGGTTAATAATAATAAGGTGTCTACTTGTAAAAATGTTCCAGTCATGATCACACAATCTTTCTCTAAGATTATAAGATGAAGAGCTGTGAGAGGAACTGAGGTGTTTCGAGACACATTCAGCCCATGCAAGCACAGGGGAGGGGAGAGGACTCAAAAATAATGACAAGAGTGAGGGTGGGTGTGCATGTGTGTGTACAGAAATAAATCAAAAGTAAAACAGTGGAAAAGATGATGATGAAGTAACAGTAGTAGTGACTGTCAAAGTGGCGGTATGAGGATAGTTATGAGGGTAGTGGTTGTGGCAGTGAGGGTTGTGGTGGTAAGGGTGGCAGTTGTGACAGTGAGGGTGGTGGAGCTAGTCGTGATGATGTTCATCACAACAGGTTTTATTTATTTATTTTTTTCCCTATAATGGAGATGGTAGAGATGTGGTGATGGGGTATGTGCGTGGTGAGGTAATGATGATATAATATAATGGAAAATAATGAAGTTGAGGTGATCAATGGAATGGTGCAACGGTAATGGAGACAAATGTCATGAAGTCTGCAGCAAGGAAGTAAGGAGTGGGAATGGTTGTAAAAAGTAGAAGTAATGGACGGTAGAGATGACAAGGAGGAAAATGAAAATGATGGTGTTCCTGGCAAAGACATCATCACATCTGCATAAATTGACATAAATTACAATTCTTTTTTTTTTTTTTTTATTCTGATGAATTCACATTTACATTCCTGACTTATTTGCACTGAGCAACCCAATAGAAAGGTCTTTAGGTGGTTACTGAAACTGGTTGAAATAGAAGCCAAATTTTCTCTCAAATCACACCTTAAACTTCTTAAAACCACAAGATGGAAAGGTCACAGATGGACTTTCTTTGATCATAGGTCATCCCAGTGTATACTGGCTTCAAGATAAAGAACAACATTAACAAAAACAACAACT
>NC_142930.1:93757305-93764805 GCF_046866305.1 Octopus bimaculoides | reverse complement strand
CTTCACAACCACATGGTTTTGAGTTCAATCCCACTCATGGCAACTTTAACTTCTACTATAGCTTCAGACTAACTGATACCTATTGAGGGAAATTTGGTGGTTGGAAACTGTAAAAAAAAAAAAACACACACACACACACACACAGAAAGAGAGAGAGAGAATGTGTGTGTGTGTGCGTGTGTGTCTGTGTCTCTCACTCACTCACTCTCTCTCTCTCCAATTAACACAACTGTAGCAGCCATGGCAATATTTATGTCCGCATAAACAAGAGGGAGACAGTGTGTGGAATATCTCTCTCTCTCTCTCTCTAATTAACACAACTTTAGCGGCCAAAGCAACGCTTATGTCCTGCATAAACAAAAAAGTTCAAGAGTTTGATGTTTCAACAAGTAAAGAATGAAGTAGTTTACTTGAAACAGGTAAGGATTGCACCAGAAAAGTCATATTGCAGTAGAATACCACTGTAAGAAGTCCTGCCCAACTCATGTTAACATGAAATAAATGAATATAGAAAACTAATGAAATGTATCTATTTTATGGTTTGCTTAGAGAAGGAAGGCTAACATCCAGGACCTATCTACAGGTCTGCAAGACAGACAGGAAGAAAAGGAGAGAGAGAAAAAGGCAGACCAGATTTGAATGCTTGCAACAGAATTGACTACTGAAGGTACCCAGGGACCAGCTGGTCTTTGTCATGTGCACCTTCTGTTTATAAGCTTTGAGATATCTATGTCCAGCATTCAATTGACATGTGCTTGCTCTATTCAAACAGTTGGCAGTAATTCTTACTATGCTGTTTATTCTATATCAATATTTATATATGGATATATACTTACAGAAACACATATATATAAACAGAGAAATGAACATTTTTATTTAAAATAATAAAAACATGCTGAAAAAACTGTCTACATATACACAGAAGCATCAGTAATATAGGTACGACTAACTGACAAGGCTGTAGGTTTGCAATAGTGAAACAGTTACTAGACAGAGAAAAGCAGAGCTGTACTTCTGACCCTTACATGTTTTCTAAGATTTATAAAGCTAATATAGTTCATGTACATTTTGAAATAGCTGCAATTCAGTAACTGTAGGAAAGAGCAAAATGGGAATTCCAAAACGATGATCATTCTAATGAAAGATTGGGCAAAATCATATGATAATCCATTCCAAAAGTCATGGATGCTGTCTTACTCACTGTGATAATAGGTTTTCATTCTCAAGTTTTAATCTCTCAAGTTCTGTATTAACATCTCCAAGTTGGTTCGTTAAATCTATCAGGGAAAAAAAACAAAAAAGGTGAAATTAAATGGATTAAATGATTAGCTGTTTAACATTCTGGCTTCATTGTCAAATGTATTGCTTATTGATTCACACTGTTTTGAATTAATCAAAATTATCTTTGTAGCTTCAAGACTTCAAAGGAATTCACTCTTACTCATTTCGGTCATTTGACTGTGGCCATGCTGGTGCACCACCTTTAGTCGAACAAATCAACCCCAGGACTTATTCTTTGTAAGCCTAGTACTTATACTATCGATCCCTTTTGCTTAACTGCTAGGTTACGGGGATGTAAACACACGAACATCAGTTGTCAAGCAAGGGTGGGAGGAGAAACAGACACACAAACATATAAATATATATATCATCATCATCATCATCATCGTTTAACGTCCGCTTTCCATGCTAGCATGGGTTGGACGATTTGACTGAGGACTGGTGAAACCGGATGGCAACACCAGGCTCCAATCTAATTTGGCAGAGTTTCTACAGCTGGATGCCCTTCCTAACGCCAACCACTCAGAGTGTGTAGTGGGTGCTTTTACGTGTCACCCGCACGAAAACGGCCACGCTCGAAATGGTGTCTTTTATGTGCCACCCGCACAAGCCAGTCCAGGGGCACTGGCAACGATCTCGCTCGAAAATCCTACGGGAGCCAGTCAGGCGGTACTGGCAACGGCCACGCTCAAAATGGTGCATCGCATGTGCCACCCGCACAAGAACCAGTCCAGGGGCACTGGCAACGATCTTACTTGGCTTGCCGGGTCTTCTCACGCACAGCACATTTCCAAAGGTCTCGGTCAGTAGTCATCGCCTCGGTGAGGCTCAATGTATGAAGGTCTTGCCTCACCACCTCAGCCCAGGTCTTCCTGGGCCTACCTCTTCCACGGGTTCCCTCAACTGTTAGGGTGTGGCACTTTTTCACGCAGCTATCCTCATCCATTCTCACCACATGTCCATACCAGCGCAATCGTCTCTCTTGCACACCACAACTGATGCTTCTAATGTTCAGCTTTTCTCTCAAGATACTTACACTCTGACGGGTATTCACATTGACATTACACATCCAACGGAGCATACTGGCTTCATTCCTTGCGAGCTTACGTATGTCCTCAGCAGTTACAGCCCATGTTTCACTGCCATGTAGCATGGCTGTTCGTACGCATGCGTCATACAGTCTGCCTTTTACTCTGAGTGAGAGTCCCTTTGTCGCCAGCAGGGGTAAGAGCTCTCTAAACTTTGCCCAGGCTATTCTTATTCTAGCAGCTACACTATATATATATATATATATATATATATATATATATACAACAGGCTTCCTTCAGTTTCTGTCTACCAAATCCACTCACAAGGCTTTGGTCAGCCCAAACCTATAGCAGAAGATACTTGCCCAAGGTGTCACGAAGTGGGACTGAACCCGGAACCATATGGTTGGTAAGCAGGCTACTTACCACACAGCCACTCCTGCTGTATATTTTTAGAATGACAATGACTAATAAACAAAACTGGCTCCAGCATGGAGATTAACCAAAGCTTTATGAGTGAATTTTGCGAATGAAAACTGAAAGAAGCCCATCATATATGTGTGTGTGTGTGTGTGTGTGTGTGTGTGTGTATATATATATATATATATATATACACATGTGTGTGAATGTATTTGTATGTATTCCTGTCAAGACATATGTGATGGTTGTAGATGAGCATCACCATTATATAAGCAAAGTTTTTCATTTCCAGTCTGCTATGAAGAACATTCCTTGCCATAGGAAAATATTACCTTGCTTGGAAGATAAGAGCATGTAAAAACTATATTAGATATTCTTTTTGCCCCAACAACGAATATGAGGTCTAGATCTTTTCATTCTCACACTGGTGACCACAATATCAAATATCATTTACATTAAAGAAACTTCAGTTAATTTATAACATCAAGAATGTATTCAGCTGTAAAAACAAGATGCAACAATTTTTAGCACTTTTTTTTTCCCCCTAGGAGAAGCAGTTTTAACTGTTCGAAATTATTGTAATTTAAGTATATCATTAGTATACATCTAATAAGCTGATCTGCCAACTTCTTTTATTCCAGATTGAAGGAAATGGCTGTAACAGCACTTCTCACAGCTGACTAGTTTGCAGAATGCAGTCAGGACATTTGGAAGCTCATCATCATCGTTTAACGTCCGCCTTCCATGCTAGCATGGGTTGGACGATTTGACTGAGGACTGGTGAACCAGATGGCTACACCAGGCTCCAATCTGATTTGGCAGAGTTTCTACAGCTGGATGCCCTTCCTAACGCCAACCACTCCGAGAGTGTAGTGGGTGCTTTTACGTGCCACCAGCACGAAGGCCAGTCAGGTGGGTACTGGCAACGGCCATGATCAAAGCGGTGTACTTTATGTGCCGCGGCACTGGCAACGATCTTGCTCGAATGACTTTTCACGTGCCAGGAAGGCGACACTGGTAACGATCACACTCAAACGCTCAAATTGTACTTACTGTCTTAGAGTGGGAAAGGGCGTATTAGATGTGGTCTTGAAAATAGTATAATTATAAAAAGATCGAATGGTCATGGCTGGAATGCTTTAGATTCACTAGGCTGTTCAATCAGGGCTGAATTGGGTTAAATAACATGAACAACAACTAACAAGAAGTGCAAAAAGAAGAAAAGTTCTACAACATTAACAGAAGAATGAATGAGACAGAATATTTTTATAGAAGAAATGTTATTTACCATTTATATTCTCAGAAGATTCTTCCTTGTCCACAAGACGAAGATAAGCTTCCTTCAGTTGTTTGTATTCTACTAGTAACTCTTTATGAGAAGCATTTAACCTGCAAATATTCAATGTCAGTGAATGTTTAGAGCAGTTACAGTGCATCGATTATCAAAACACAACATATTTTCTGGCACACAAATCGATGTATATAGTGTAAGCATATAATGGGAACATTCAAAGCTCATTGGTCTTTCCAAGTCCTGCTGTATTTCACATGGAAATTTTGATCCACCAAAGTTGTCTTGATTGACCTACCATTTTTTACTTTAAATTTTTATTTGAAAAATTAGACATGTATACCTGGAAATATGGTACACACATGCTTGAGAAGGACATGATGGCTTTCTTTCAATGAGCAGCTGATAAATTTGAATGGTAAACTTGATAACTTGTTTGATATGATTGCACATCATGCAATTAGACAAACAAGAAAGGTCACAACCAAGAATAATTTGGAAAAATCTTGCGATCTGCGATTTTTGGTGAACCAAATAGATGCAAGGAAAATGTGTTTGGACAGAATGGATAAAAACTGATTTCATAAAACACAAAAGTACAAAAAAAAAGTTAGCAACAGTGTAAAGTAAATGGAAAACAGGTAGACGTTTTGAATTCCTTTATCTTCTCCATCCAACTTATCTAAATTACTAACACAACATTTAGATGTCTATGAGGAATTTTAAGTACAAAACAAAGCAAAAAAAAAAAAAAAAAAAGAATCATCTTCTGAGTTGAGGACTTAAATATTTCAGTGGGGAAAAGGTTGAATATTTGAATTTTTTTTCCTTTTCCATATGCCACTTCTAAGAAAGTTGCCAAAAAAAAGGGGGGGGGGGGGCGGGCAAAGATATTAATGATACCTTTTGATAGTTCACCATTTTCAGTCATACATTGGGACCCAAATCTCATACAAGATTCAGAGTGAAAACCAAAACCAACAGAAAGACTGACTGTGATTGTCTCATGGTTGCCCAATGCAAAATAAAGTATATTTGGGGGCAGATTTATGGTTGAAAATGCAAGTGATACTATACAGGCAAGAGAAATACATGAATCAATCCAGGAATGCCACACAGAAAAAAAACATTATGAGTTTAGTTTACAACACAAGTTCATGACAACACTATAATATCTGTTAGCATCTCGAGGAATGACCTAAAAGAAAACTCCCTTGGTTCACTAGTAGGCACCAACTTATGAAAGGATTTGAAACAGTGGGTGTATCAAAGTATTTCATAGAATACCTCCTGAAAATCAAGCATTTGATATTTGTTCAATTAAGTGAGAAAACAAATGAAATGGAATCATGCCCAGTATTGCATATAAAGACTAGTATGTGTTGAAGTAGCAATTGCATATTTTGTGGCATTAAGATTGTTCCCACTTATTAAAACCAGAATATATTATTTTGATTTTATAGGCCATAGCATAAAAATTTGATTTAGGTCATATTCCTTGATGGTGGTAAAATCTAGTTCATATTTATGAAAAATTTCATGGTTATGTTTTTTAAAAAGAACTTTTATAAGCAATTTACAATACATGAAAAGCATTTTCCTTCTGCACAAAATGCAACAGAATAAAAAACAATAAAAGTTATAGATCAAAAAGGTTTTTAAAAAACTTATAGAACAGGAAGATCAAAACTTCAACCCTCTCTCTATCAGGAACCTAAATATTGATCAGATAACTTGATATTTGACTTATGTAGGTTTCAGGTGATTTATAAGCAGCTGGAAAATAAAATTTCAAAACTTATTGTTAAATGGCACACCCAATTGATTACATATCAAGTTTGAATTCCACTTTCATTACTCCTTTTTTTCTTTTTTTCAGAGGTCAATATAATTAAGTCCTGGGATCTATGCAATCACCTATAGACTAGAAGGTGAAGTTCCAGTATGACCATAGTTCAATGAATGACCAATAAAGAATTAAAAATAATATAAAGTACAGAATTGAAATTTTATATAGAGATCAATATATCATGTTTGTCTGCAACATTATTATCATCATTGTTTTAATGCCTACTTTTCTCTGATTGTATGGGTCAGAAGGTGCTTATTGGAGCAAATTTTCTACAGCCAGATGCTCTTCGGCTCTTCCTGTCACCAAGCAAGGTAATATTTCCTTATCTTTTCACAGAATATTGGAAATAAATAAATAACACTGCTTGCATGACAGTGACAATCATTGTACAAAGGCAGCGAGCTGGCAGATTTGTTGGCATGCCGGGTGAAATGCTCAGCTGTATTTCATCTGTCGCCACGTTCTGAGTTCAATTTCCAGTGAGGTCGACTTTGCCTTTCATCCTTTCGGGGTCGATACATTAAGGACCAGTTGTGTACTAGGGCCGATATAATCAGCTGCACCTGACTCCAGTCTGATTTCGCATGATTTCTACAGTTGGATGCCCTTCCTATCACCAACCACTCCAAGTGTGTAATGGGTGCTTTTATGTGCTACTGCCATGAGTACCATTTGCATGACAACAGTATCTGCTACAACTGCAATTTTGCATGGCTTGATGAGTCTTCTTCTCAAGAATGATATAATGCCAAAGGTTTCACTCAGTGCTTCTGTGAGGCCCAACACTCGAAAGGAGCTCAGCCACATTTGTTGCTTTAAAGAATCCATCTTATTAAGTTGGCACTCAAAATACCAAGCTATTAATAAAAAAGTTATTTTAGTGAATCAATTAAATCTATTGGCTATTTTAAAAGTAGTTTAAAGTATATGGGCATTGTATTGGGTGAAAAATATAGCTGAGAAACAAGTGAATGAATTTGGTAGATAGAAACTGTATGGAAGTCCGTATTTGTGTGTCTTTGTGCCTGTTTGCCAGCCCACCTGGTGTTGGGTTATGTCCCCACAGTGGTTTGACAAAGAGAGACTGATAGGAACAAGTACAAGATTTAATAAAAACGTAAGTACTGGAGTTGATTTGTTAAACTGAAACTCTTCAAGGTGGTGGTCCAGCATGACTGCATTTCAATGACTGAAACAAGTACAAGATAAATTATAAATATATACACAAACTCACTCACACATGCACACACTTACACTGACAGAAGCACAAACACACACAGACATGCACACACAATTATTTCACAAGTGATTCATACAACACTGATACTGTTGCATTCCTGTGGAATTCATCAAGAGAGTAGAGTAGCTGTGCATGTTTTCCCTGTAAATTTGTCAATGTACAAGTGCAATAAAAGACCAGTTCTTAAATGACACCATGCAAATAAGGGAACCTCTTGACATAGTTGCTTTACATGCTAATCACACCCTACCAACTAAAGAAAAAATGCAGGGACAGTCATAGCTAAACACTTCTCTCATAACTGTGCTCAGTAAAAGCTGATCTGAAATTAAACAACCAGCTAGTTGGGGGAAGCCTTTATGTAGTTGCTCAAACAGATAGAAATAGC
>NC_142930.1:93749805-93752305 GCF_046866305.1 Octopus bimaculoides | reverse complement strand
GTGGTTCAATAAATATTGTTGTGACCAAGAAAGACAAGTAAATAAGATTAACCTACAAACATAAAACTTTATACATACACATACATACCTCTTTCTCTTTCTATGTACGTATGTATGTATGTATAGTCTGATAAAAAGTGACAGGAAAATAATTTGAATTAGATACTTCCCTGTTCATTTTGTATGTCTAAATGAATGTCTATTTCTGTAAGTGTATGTGTGTGTGTGTGTAAGTACGCAGCAACTTATTTTAACTGTTTATTATTATTCAATTACTCATGATAGCATGAAGATGATAGCTTTTGAAAACTGAGATGAATTTAAATAGGGATACAGACAACTGAGTTTAAAGGGTATCCTGATACTAGCCAAATCATCAGAGGTCCCTGGCATATTATTGGTACCATGCAGTGTCCATAGCCAAGGTACTTCACATTCAATAACCCCAGAGTAATATAGTTCACTACAATAAAACTATAAAATGTTTTATTGCAGCAACACTGTATTATTGACCAAGATGAATTCCTCCCATCGGTATGTCTAAAGGATCTCAACAGCTGAAATCCTGCAACTGAAAACAGTAAAATAAGGCTGAATAACAGAAGAATTTTTCCTGATATACTTAATGCAGCAATAACTGGAATCAAGAACTGGTCAAACAGATGCCACTAGTTCTTCAAAGTATTATATATATGTGTGTGTATATATATATATATATATATATATATATATGTATAATTATCATTTAGCAGAAGCAACAGCATAGCACAAGGGCCAAGAGTTTTGTGTGTTAGCACTTATCAACCTATACTTGAAACATTTATGTGACATTATAATTGCTTTTATAATTTGTTTTTATAATTTTTATAATTTGTTCCAGAAATATTCAAGGAAATACTGTTATCACTGGTACATAAGTTTAAACCTCCCTAAACAAGTTTGATAAGTGCTAACACATGAAACTCTCAGCCCCTGAGTTACTCTGTTGCTTCTGCTAAATATCAATATATATATATATATATATATATATATATATATATATATATATATTACATTCATGTTTTGAGCTCTCTTTTTCTTGCTTGACATACATACATACATACATGTATATATATATATATATATATATATATATATATATATATATATATATATATATATATATATATATATATATATTAGAGGAATATAATATATACCTAACTCAGGAGCCTAACACGGATCCCTAGCTGGAGCAAATTATAGCACTTACCTATTCATTTAGATCATCAGTGTACTAAATCCCTCATATTTTATGTATAGACACACAAACACACACACACACACACACACACACAAGTACCCATATAAAAATTTAATGCAAAATTGAAACCTAGTTATTTAGCAAAATTTTTCTGTTAATTCTTGAATACTTATAAAACACAAAGATGTATATTCCTGTTTGAAATATAGTCCCAAAATGGTTAAGCATAAACAACACTGCAATGACAAATTATCTTCAAACATTCTGCAGGGACACACTATGTTGGATCTATAGGCATCATTATTGTCATCATCATCATTTAAGGTCCATTTTCCATGCTAGCATGGGTTGGACATCAATTAGTAAAATGCATACCACTTTCAACTTACATGTCATGATCTTCTGCAGAAACCATTTTACTTGATTCTGTAAGTGCTTCCTTTAATTCCTGGTTCTCCTGCAAAAGAATATATTCAAATCATCAGATGTCATTGTAGCCAATAACAGATGGGAATAAACAGATCAATTGTCAAAAGTATTCTAGTCACAGTCATTTCATCACTTTGTATGTCGACAATTGTTGTTGTTGGCACTCCGTCGCTTACGACGTCGAGGGTTCCAGTTGATCCGATCAACGGAACAGCCTGCTCGTGAAATTAACGTGCAAGTGGTTGAGCACTCCACAGACACGTGTATCCTTAACGTAGTTCTCGGGGATATTCAGTGTGACACAGTGTGACAAGGCTGACCCTTTAAATTACAGGCACAACAGAAACAGGAAGTAAGAGTGAGAGAAAGTTGTGGTGAAAGAGTACAGCAGGGTTCGCCACAATCCCCTGCCGGAGCATCATGGAGCTTTAGGTGGTTTTCGCTCAATAAACACTCACAATGCCCGGTCTGGGAATCGAAACCGCAATCCTACGACCGCGAGTCCGCTGTCCTAACCACTGGGCCATTGCGCCTCCACATGTCGACAATTACATTGTTTTAAATATCCTTTTTTTTTTTCTTAAGACAGTAGTATGTGATACAAAGGAATTTTAACTAGTACTTCTAACAGGTCTAGCAACAACATATAGTATCTTAAAAGCATTAGATTTAACCCTTTAGCATTCAGATTACTCTGTTAAGTGCAATGCATTTCTATTTACATTCTTTTGAATTAATCATGCATAATCTCATAGCTTTTGAGATTCTGATGATATAATAGTTCGTTTTTAGTATGATATTGTAAGGTAGGTATGAGAAGCTGGGTCT
>NC_142930.1:93672305-93744805 GCF_046866305.1 Octopus bimaculoides | reverse complement strand
GACAGGGCGGTTATGCCTAGAATGTTTTTAATCATACAGCATCTCAATCAGAGCTAACCTGGGGTTAAACAACAATAATAAGTTTGATTTCATAACCCTAAACATGTTCCAGGAAATTGCACAGAGCATCTTTGTGGCTGCTTGACTTGCTAGAAATATCAGCTAAATGGCACAAAAGAACAAGAAACACTGTAATCCTAAATGCAGCTAAAATGATAGGATGATCAAGGCAAGAATTCATTTGATCAAAAGGACCTTTGAATAGGATTGACTGGGGTTTATCAAACAACTCATACAAACAATATAAGCTGAGGAAATTTCTATGCAGCCACCTGAAATGCTAGAAATACTCTCTCAAATCACATCCTACTGTTTTAATAAAAAAAGGGAAGATACATTGGATGATGCAGTCCTGCAAACATTGTACATAAGAAATAGATTGGATGGTTATAGTTAGAACGCCTTTTATCATGAATTTATTCAGTATAAGCCGATTTGAGACAACAACATAACAACAAAAACAACAGCTCATACAAACATATCAAATAGTAAAATATAGAAACCAATAACAGACAAGGTGCAATACAGAGTTTTAAGAACTATATAAATAAGAGGCTTACATTTTGAGATGAGTTAATTTTCTCTGTGAGGACTTCATTTGCCACTTTGAGCTCTTGGTTCACTTGGTTAGCATGATCTAAGTCCTGCTCCATTTTGGCAAGGTCTCTCTGGCTACACTTGATCTCCCGATTTGTCTGAAAATTTTGAAAAGAAAAACTTTGCGTGTGACATGTGTGATTGAATTTCTGCTGAAGGGAATGGAAATTTCTGGAAATCACCAATTCAACAGAAATAGGAAATTCTACATTGATCATTTGGTCTGTGAGAAATAGCTGCCACCTCAAATCATTAACTTCTTCATCACTGTCATCAACAACATTTTAACTCTTTAGCATTTAAACTGGGTATATCTGGCCAAAATTTTCTACTTGTTTTAAAATGCTGGGGGAGTAGCAGTCAGCCACACACATACACACACACACACACACTTATGCCTATGTATAAATGTATATTTTCCTTAAGATAAATTCTCCATCACAGAATTCAAGCCTTATCATTAACATGGTAATCCCAAGAATCTATGTGAAAGAGGAATTTTGTGTGTATCCTCATATATGCTCATATATGTGTATGTAGAAGTACTTGCACTCATATAATGAGAATGTATATATCTTTATAGATATACAAGTGTGTGTGTGTGTGCATGTGTGTCTGTGTATGTGCAATTACTTTTTCTGTGTGTATATGTCCATTCTAAAAATTTTACATGGAGAATCTTTGGAATGTATTATAAATCATCACTGAATACTAATCAATTTATGTGGACACTGCAAATTAGATTGCTCTGTTCTTTCTTTCATGTGTGTGTGAGAGAGAGAGACAGAGAGAGAAAGAGAGAGTTTATGTATGTATCAATGTACAAACATACATATGCCTGTATATGCGTCAAAATCAAATGTAAATGTATCCTGTATTTGCAAGGGTTTCTCAAGAGCTTTAAGCAGATGATACGAGACAAATCCTTGTATTCATACTATGTTTGTAAGGTTTCCTCTTCAGGGTCTGAAAATACTTCAGCTCTGATCAGTTACTGAATCTCTCTACAAAGCTTAAGTGTGACCTACTTTGAAGAGCTATGATGGTGTGCTGCTGTTGCATACACAAACATTTTGTGGCTACATCCCAAAGAAAGCCATCCAGTATGATGGACGAGGATTCATTCACCAATATAATACAAGTATCAGCTATTAGATGTATTGTCTCTTCTCACTGTATCTTCTACTGCTACTACAATAATTTCTACTCCTCGGTAACATTTGAAACCAGGTTCACCCAATGTACATGCCTATTTGTCTTGCCAAATCTGAAGTACTTCAACTTTAAATTCTTTGTTTTATTGTAATCTATTCCTTTCTCTCAAGAACTGTCATAGTTGGGACATCTTCCTTGCCAACATTGACAGGCATTATTAGCCCTTTTGATATCAAACTACATGTGATGACCCTTGGTTCAATGGTACAGGTTTCTTGTTTTAAAATGAGTTAAATTAAAACTTACATTAAAATTTCATGTTAATTTATGTAGTGAACAGTTTAATAACAACAAAGTTATTTTACCATATTCTTCATTATTTTCTAACTTAATTGTAAAGAAAAGAATGTGTTCAATAAAATTGTAGAATTTCAGGCTGAACATCATCCTAACCAGTCTGGGAGGATCTGCAAAGATTACAATACATGCTATCCCCACCACCTTAATATCAACTAAATAACAGTAAAGGAGCTATCTCTATGAGGTCACTCAACTTGCTAAAAATAATAACCCAATCTCTCTCAAATCATATCTTTTTTTTTTTTCTATTGCCCACAAGGGGCTAAACATAGAAGGGACAAACAAGGACAGACAAAGGGATTAAGTCGATTACATCGACCCCAGTGCGTAACTGGTACTTAATTTATCAACCCCGAAAAGATGAAAGGTAAAGTCGACCTCGGCGGAATTTGAACTCAGAATGTAACGGCAGACGAAATACCACTAAGCATTTCGCCCAGTGTGCTAACGTTTCTGCCAGCTCGCCATCTAAAATCATATCTTACTGATTAGAAAAGGATACACTAGATAATTAGACAATGTGGTTTTTGCTGCACTAAATGTATAAAAATACTGGATGGTCACAAATGGAATGTCTTTGATCATAAGTCTGTTCGATTAGAGGTAACCTAATGCTAAATAACAGCAGCAAGAAAAATCAAGGTAACAATCACAAAAATAGTAATATTTCTAAGAGTTATGGTATTCCTAAAAACTAGATTCAATAAAGAACATACAATTGACAGCATAGCTGCCAAAACACAGCAAAAAATACTTTTGAGCATGTGAATATATCTATAAACACACCCTCACCGCAGACAGCATGTATATATTTTTGCATTCACAAGCAAAAAAGAGAGTACTTGAAAGAGGTGTGTTAAGACCAGTGTGTGTGTGTGAGAGAGAGAGAGAGAGAAAGAGGGAGAGAGAGGTGAAAGAGACATAACTATATTTAATATATAAATCAATATCATTATGAATGGGCTAATACTAGTTAATATAAATAGATCTTTTATCGGATCAGATTCAATGCTGATAAGTATTCCTGTTGTTCAATCAATGGAACTACCTACTCATGAATTTATTGTGAATTTAGGTGGTTGAGTATTGCATAAACATATATATATATATATATATATATATATATATATATATATATACCCTTATAGTAATCTTCAGTCAGATTCAATGTTATAATGTGACACAAGTCTGGCTTTTTGAACTTACAAGTAAAGTTTGTCTAATAAGCACAAATTTCCAGCTACATAGTTCTAACAAGAAATAGGCTGACTTGAGGCTATGGCAGAAGATATAAGATATTTGCCCAGTGTGCTGCACTGCGGGATTGAACCTAAGACCTCATGATTGAGGAGCAAACTTCTTAACTATTTAACCATTTGTAGAAACATACACACAAAACCAGATCTTTGCATTGAGACAAACCCTAAAATAGCTGTTCATCTCTTCCTTTACGCAACAATTCTCAGAGGCCCTAATAAGATCATGAGCACTACCCCTACCTCACTTTCCCCTCTTACTAAGCCATAAAAAAATAATTAAAAAATAAACACTCATTTTTGTATAAAAATAAATTTTAAGCATCAATGTGATAAGGTTGCATAGGGATTAATTTATGGTTATAAATATATCAATGTACATATGTTATGTACATATCATCATTATCATCATCAACATTAATGTCTGTTTCCATGCTGGCAGTTTGACTGGAACTGGTAAAGTTAAGGACGGCACCAAGCTTCACTGTCTGTTCTAGCATGGTTTCTACAACCAGATGCCCTTCCTTAATGTCAATCACTCCACAGAGTTGTTGTTGGCACTCCGTCGCTTATGATGTCAAGGGTTCCAGTTGATCCGATCAACGGAACAGCCTGCTCGTGAAATTAACGTGCAAGTAGCTGAGCACTCCACAGACACGTGTACCCTTAACGTAGTTCTCGGGGATATTCAGCATGACACAGTGTGACAAGGCTGACCCTTTGAATTACTGGCACAACAGAAACAGGAAGTAAGAGTGAAAGAAAGTTGTGGTGGAAGAGTACAGCAGGGTTCACCACCATCCCCTGCCAGAGCCTCGTGGAGCTTTAGGTGCTTTCGCTCAATAAACACTCACAACGCCCGGTCTGGGAATCGAAACCGCGATCCTATGACTGAGTCCGCTGCTCTAACCACTGGGCCATTGCGCCTCCACACTCCACAGAATACACTGGGTGCTTTTAACATGGCATCAGCATTAGTGCTTTTTATGTGAAACCAGCACCGGTATCAATTCTGCTGTGGCAGACAGGTCTTCTTGAGTACAACAATTTGCCAGATATCTCAATCCCTAGCCATCTCCTTCGTCAGGCTCAGTGTCTTGAAATCAGCCTTCAATAAGTACAGTAGAACCTCGCAGTATGAGTGCCCCATTGTATCAGTAATTTGCTGTATGAGCTGAGACACATGCAAATTTTTGTCTTGAAGTACGAGCAGAAATCTGTAGAACAAGCACACAAATCATCCCATCTTTAAGGTAATTCAGTTAATAAAACCAGTTTACATATTCCTTTTGCATTTTCTTTTTTATAATCGTCATTTTACTTGTAACTACACTTTATCTGTTTTAAAACCCACAAAAAAATTTTTTTGAGTGGTTTTTGGGGGGGCTGGAATGAATTAATTATATTTTAGCTAATTTCAATGGGGAAAAATTGATTTGTAAAACGAGTAAATCATAAGACGAGCTCAATCATGGAACAAATTAAACTCGTACTGCAAAATATCCCTGTATGTGAAAAAAGTTTCAACATCTTCATGTAAAAATCACTTCAAGATGCTATAAAATTAATTATATGATACAATTGACATTAGGAAGGACATCCAGTTGTAGAAACCATGCCAAATCAGATTGGATACTGGTGCAGCTCTGCAGTTTACCAGTTTTCAGTCAAACCGTCTAACCCATGCCAGCATGGTAAACAGACATTAAATGATGATCATCATCATCATGATGAAACCATGTAATTATAATATATACATAATATAACCATTTAATTGTAATTTACACAGTATAACTGACACTCAGTCGGTTATGACAGTGAAGTTTCCAGTTGATCTGATCAATAGAACGGCTTGCTCGTGAAATTAACATGCATGTGGCTGAGCATTCCACACACAAATATACCCTCAATGCAGTTCTCAGTTGGCAACTCCCTGAGTTGCCAGCTGGGTGGATGGGGGTAACAAGAAATAAAATGTCTTGCTCAAGGACACATGGCGACACTGGGAATCAAACTCATGACCTTATGATCATGAACCAAATACCCTAACCACTGAGCCGTATCCCTTCACTACACAGTATGAACGTGATATACATGTATATATTCAATTTGATTTAAAAAGTAATGCTATCATCAATGCAAGAAGCTTGTTTGAATTAGTTCACTTTGAATACGTTGCAAGTGATGGACTCTTGACGAAATTGCATACAGAGCAATGCACAGTTGTTGCAGTAGAAACATATGTTGGTCATTGTTTTATATGCTGTAGAAAACTTAAATAAAAAAGTTTTAGATGTGAATAAATCTCCACTCTGCTCTTGGTTTTCAATTATACATACATATATCATCGTTGTCATTGTTTAACATCTGATTAGTGTTCATCTTCTGTCTCCACACTTAATCTCACCCCTTATCTGCCCACCTAACCAGCCTCACTTCTCTGGTCCTATTCTTCCTCTGTCCACCTTCTGGTACCTCGAGAGTACACTCTGATACCTTATCTCCAACATCCTTTCTCCCATTCCTGCTAGGGTACCTAAATATATGCTCTATAGCAAAACGTCTGTTCCAGTCCTTTTTTCCTATTTTAGCCGCTCTACACATAGCTCAAACCCACCTCCTTCAACACTGCACCCCTACTTTGTCAAGTATATATAGTATAACTGACACTCAGTCAGTTATGACAGTGAAGTTTCTAGTTGATCTGATCAATGGAACGGCTTGCTCATGAAATTAAGATGCATGTGGCCGAGCACTTCACAGACAAGTATACCCTCAATGCAGTTCTTAGTTGGCAACTCCCTGCCAACCACTTTACAGTGTGGACTGGATGCTTTTTATGTGGCAGGAGCACTGGCAGAATCACCAAGTGACTAGCAAGACAAGGAATTTTGAGAGGGAAGGTTGCATTGGAGGAGGGGATCTTGTGTCAGATGATGAAAGATAGTTTGACAGAGAGACAGAAACAGGTGTTTTAGAGGATGTACATGGTTATCTGACCAGAGAGAGAAAGAGAGAAGAGCACAACACATCAGGGCCTGTCAAGAAACTCAGACATGCTTTTGTAGAGAACAGCAAAAAAATGACAGTTTCCAAAGCAAGTGCTTGCAAACCAATGCACGAGATACACACATGTAAACAACAGAAATATGAAAACATTAATGCACACATACATTCACAAACACACATGCACACACTGTGTGAGCTGGGATTCCTGTTGACATGCTGCTGATATTTAATAAAGTGTTAAATATTTAAGGTATGCAAATTAGTAGCACCAGTTCTTTGAAGCTACTGGATTTATTGTGTAGAGATATAGATTGGTCATGAGATGTAGATACCTCTGATGAGGCCCCATAAAGGATTGAAAATTGGTTAAGGTTATTCATCACATTTTCAATCTACTGAGAAATAGTTAAATTTGCCACGCTCATAAGTCAACTTATTACATAGCTTTACATATGTACATGCATGCATATACAATTGGCTTCTTTAGGTTTCCATTTCCCAAATCCACTCACAAGCCTTTGGTAAGGCTGGTAGGCTATAGCAGAAGATATTAGCCTGCCCAAAGTGTTATGCGGTGGGACTGAATCAGAAACCACAAGTGAATTTTTTAACCACACAATTATGCCCACACTTAATATGTGAACATAGTATATATTGTATACATAGAAATTTACATAGCTTTTTTTTCAGATAAGATAATGCAAGCAACTATAACAATCTACCACTTGTACTCAGATTGGGAACCTGACCTGCACCGATAAATCAAGTGGCCAAGTTAAACAGGTTCACAAATTAATACTAAGATTCAAAAACAATGATTTCTCAATCAGATTCCCACACTGTTTCTCTCATCCAAATTTCAATCATAACATACATTTGTTAGCTGCGAAGATGTTGATTAAATAGAGAGAGAGATAAAGTATAAGAAGAGAGGAAGAGGTGGTGATGTCTGATACTACTTTTTTTTTTTAATAATATCTCTCCATTATTCATAAAGATATATTGTCATTGTTTAGTGCATCAATAATTATGAGTTTAATATACTGGATGATAATAAAACCTTAACTATAAGACCATAAAATTTAAGATATACTGATGCTTTTAGCTTTAGCTAGAAACTAATTAACTCTTATTACAGTGAAAAGTAGACATATCCACTCAAAATTTCATTAGTCTTAATTGTAAAAGGCAATCTATAGATACTAATCAAACTTTTGTTGAGGAATGTCATGTTTGAAACTATTTTCTGTTGATATATGTTAAACTGTTGTGTGCGTGTGTGTGTGTGTGCACGCGTGCGTGCGTGCGTGTGCATATTTGTGTCTCCTTATCTTAACACTGCGTGACAGTTGTAAAATGTTAGTCGCTCTCATACAGGCTGTGTCATTCATTTCCAATATTCTAAAAGAACATGTCTGGTCATGGGAAAATATTGCCTTGCTTGGAAACAGGTGAGGGTTGGCAGAAGAAAGGGCATTTTATCGTAGAAAATTTGCCTCAATAAAATTCTGTCCAAGCCATGCAAACATGGGAGAGTGGAAGCTTAACTCTTCAGCATTCAGATAACTGTCAAATGTAATGCTTACTTCTTCACATTGTTTCGAATTAACTATGCATTATCTTGTCGCTTCAAGATTTCAATGATGTTATCGTTTATGTTTAGAATGACATCATAGGAAAGGTGTGAGAGGCCAGATCTGGCCAGACTGAACATAAAATAGGTAGAATATTTGGACAGGTATGGCCAGTTTCAATGCTAATGGGTTAAACAATGACGATGATAATGATGATGATGTTATAGCAATTTCGTAGTGAAGATAAATAAGAGATGTTTCCCATGGAGTTTCCATGAGTCTGGCTAGTACATGATAAAATCTAAGTAATATGTTTCCTGGGGTTAAACAACAGCAGTTTTCGTCCCAGCTGGAACTGCCACATTAGGTTGGCAACTAATCTTTACTTTAAAGTACTGCTACTGAACATCTCTCGTTGAGAGATTTAGGAACAATAATGTTTCTGTTTAATATATTATTATACATAGTATACACTTAATACATATTAAACATACATACATAGAATGAAAACAATTTCCTACTCACATTTTTGGTTAAAACCTCTTTCTCAGTTTCTAGAAGTTTGATTAGCTGTTCATTTTCTACCTTTTCCTTCAGCAGTCGTCTATTTTCTTCTTTTAATCTGAAATAATAATGAAATAATTCATAATTTTGATGTTAAAAAAAAAGAATGAATAATAAGAAATATTCAGGTGTTAGGATTTTTAAGTTTTTGACAATTTACATAGGATCAATGCAAAGAAAAAATATAGAGCTCCAATGTCTGCTTTGCCAAAGTTTCTAAGATTTGGATGCCTTTCTTAAGGCCACCCACTTTACAGGGTGTACTAGGTGCTTTTTACACAACACCAACACTAGTGAGGTCACCAAATAATGGGTAAACCCCCCCCCTCCAGTCATGTATGACCATAAGATTGCACCTAGAAAATTACTCTCCAAGGCACAAGTCCAGGCAAAGTTACCCATGCATACCAGCCTCCCTTCTCCATGCCATCAATGTTATCCAAGGGAAAGGCAAAGGCCGATACAGCTTGACACTAGTAACATTGCAACTCATTTCTACAGTTGAGTGAACTAGAGCAATGTGAAAATAAAGTGTCTTGCTCAAGAATACAACACACAGCCCAGTCTGTGAATCAAACTCACTACCTCATGACTGTGAGCCCGATGCTCTAACCAGTGAGCCATGCGCCTTCAACAAATAACTTGCATGATAAGACCACTTGACAAAGTAAGGGTGCAATGTTGAAGGAGGTGGGTTTGGGCTATACGTAGAGTGGCTAAAATAGGAAAGATGGTCAGGAACAGGTATCTTGCTATAGAGCAAATACTTAGGTACCCTAGCAGGAATGGAAGAAAGGATGGCAGAGGTAAGGTATCAGAGTGTACTCTCCAGGTACCAAAAGGTGGACAGAAGAACAGGACCAGTGAAGTGAGGCTGGTTAGGTGGGCAGATAAGGGCTGAGATTAAGTGTGGAGCAGACAGATGAACACTAAACAATGACAGAGGTCAAGCGTACATAGGGGTGGATACAGCGCGTTACAAAAACAGGCATCAAGGTCAGAAACGAAGGGGTGTTCAAAGGGAAAGTATGTGTTCATACAACATATAGTGGTAAGGGATGATGTTGGAGGTGCAGGATGGGTGGCAAAAGGAGTCGTTCCAAGAAGAGGGATTACTGGTAGCACAAAAAGGGGGAATATGTGCAGTTCTATTCTCATATAATTATAACAGTGGGGGAAACAGTGCTGTAACTAGAGGAGTGGGTCTTACGAAAGATGAGTTGCTGGGAAAGTTTGACAGGCACAAATTGATGGGAGGATGGACAGTGATGATGTGCTTTTAAAAGGTCATATCTGCTGAGATAGACGGATGTATGTGTGTATATGTTTGTGCCTCCTTTTCTTGACATCACGTGATAAGCTATAAATGAGTATCACTTTCATATAAACAGTGTCATTTCCAGTATTCTGAGAAAAAATGTCAGGCCAAGGGGAATATTACCTTGTTTGGAAACAGGTGAGGTTTGCTGATGGGAAGGGCATTCGGCTGTAGAAAATATGCCTTAGTAAATTCTGACCAACCCATGCAAGCATGGAAAAGTGGACTTTAAAATGATGATGATGATGATATATGTGTATGTGTTTGTGCATGTACCTGTGTAAGTATATGATTTAGTTAGCAAGTTAAAATATCAGGTTTCTTTCTTTATAAAATACTCTCCACCCCTATTAACTTTCATTTCCTCATTTCTCTTTCTATTTTTCATTTCCCTTTCTATCTCTCTCTACATTTTATTTTCTCCAATCCCCCCCCACTCTCTCTCTCTTTCTCTCTCTCTCTCTCTCTCACACACACACACACACACACACACACACACACACACACACACACACACACACACACTTTGTTCTTCATTTTCTCTCTTCTTCTGCCTCTCCTTGTCTGGCTTCTCTGAAGATCTCTCCTTCTTGACATAAATGTTAATGCTTCCTCAAAGGAAGAGCAGAAAGGAGACAGCAAAAAAAAGCCCCACTTTCCATGCCACCACCACCACCACCACCACCCACCACTTACTTCCAGCATTACAGAAGCCATAAATCTATATACAGTCATAATAAATCTCTCCACATCTGTCAGATATGTCAAAAGCTTGGAGAGAGACAAACATCACCTTAGGTCACAATTAACTATACAGTAATCTCTACCAAGCACTTAGGGCAATACATGCCATACACACACACACACACACACACACAGAAGTATATATATAGGTGTACATAAACAAGAAACAACAACTCAAACAAAATCAACAATAACTGCTCCTGCTTCCATACATGACTAAACCCCACCCCACCTCCACCCACAAGTACATGGAAGTGGGTGCGGTGGGGGTTTCCATTCAATAAGAATGCCAATATTTCAAAAAATTATTTTCTGTTGGGTTTATTTATGTATTTATTTATTTATTTACTGAAAGAAATCTGCATTCAGACAAATATCTAAAATTAATATTAGATTTAAAAAAATAAAAAAATGGAGGCGGAAACTATCACTATCATTATCACTAACATCATTAAAATCATCACAACCAATCATCATCACCATCATCATCATTGTTATTTTCTTCATCATCATAATCAGCAGCATCACTATAACCATCACCATCATTATAACAACCATTTATTTATCATAATACTTCTCCCTACTATCTTTATAACCATCATTACAATGAGCTGGCAGAATTATTAGTGTCAGAAAAAAAAGGCGCTTTGCAGTATTTGTTCCAGCTCTTTAAGTTGTGAGTTCAAATCCTGCCAAGCTTAACTTTACCATTCATCCCTCCAGGGTCAATAAAACAAAATACCAAAAGTCAAGCACATGAGTCAATGGCACCGACTAGTCTCCTTCCCCTCAAATTTGTTGGCCATGTGCATAAATCAGAACCATCATCATCACTATTTAACATGTTTTTCCATGCTGTCATGGGTTGGAAGGTACGGCAGGAAGTGGTAAACCAGAGAACGGTGCCATGCTCTACTGCAGTGTTTCTCAACCTTTTTACCTTTGCGTAACCCTTTAAAATAAGTTACATATCTCAAGAAACACCTGTACAAAAAAAAAATTATATACCGTATCTTTCTCATATTTTTTGCATCGAAGTTCTCATGGTAAATCTCTCTCTCTCTCTCTCTCTCTCTCTCTCTCTCTCTCTCATATATATATATATATATATATATATATATATATATATATATATATATATATATATATATATTTATATATATATAAAATTGTGTGTGTGTGTGTGTGTGTGTGTGTGTGTGTGTGAACCCCTAAAACTCGAGAACTACACAACCAATTTCATTCAAATTTTACACATGCCTTACCTAGGGTCCCAGTTCTGCTTTAGTCAAAAACCATTTTAACTTCTTGCATGCTTCCAGCCCACAGCAACATCATATCTCCTCCACTATTTAAGTATTACGCGTCAAAAGTGAAACAAAAACACGCATGTCATTCGAACCGGAATCTCAAAAATATTGTCCCCTTACATCTCATTCACATTTAAGTACCACGACAGGCAAATAAAAATTACATATATATATGCATGTGTGTGTGTGTGTGTGTGTGTGTGTGTGTGTGTGTGTGTGTGTGTGTGTGTGTGTGTGTGTGTGTGTGTGTGTGTGTGTGTGGTTATATTTCTTTTTTTTCTTTTTGATAACATAATAGGATGATGTCTATATTACAATAACCAATATGTTGGGCATGTATAGTAATATTATGATAATAAAATTAGCATTAGCTTATCCCACTCTTCTAAGGAACCTTTTACAGAGCCCTAGGGTTCCGGGGACCCCAGTTGAGAAACACGACTCTACTTTCTGCTTTGGCACGTTTTTTTGTTTTTTTTTTATGGCTGGATGCCATTTCTAATGCCAACTACTTTATAGAGTGTACTGCATGCCTTTTCATGTGGTACCAGCATCAGCAAGGTCATCAATTAACTTGCAAGACAAAGACTGTTGTATTGAGAGAGGTAGCTTTGTACCAGGTGATGAAAGGTTAAAGTATGATAGATAGAGAGAAACAGGTATCTTGCTGCAGAGAAGATATATGGCTACCCAGCTGAGAAAAGAAGAAGAGAGGGAAAATATAGGGAGAGAAATAATCATTATAATTATCAATATAAGCGTAGGAGTGGCTGTGTGGTAAGCAGCTTGCTTACCAACCACATGGTTCCGGGTTCAGTCCCACTGTGTGGCACCTTGGGCAAGTGTCTTCTACTATAGCCTCGGGCCGACCAAAGCCTTGTGAGTGGATTTGATTTGGTAGATGGAAACTGAAAGAAGCCCGTCGTATATATGTATATATATATTTATGTGTGTGTATATGTTTGTGTGTCTGTGTCTGTCCCCCAAAATCGCTTGACAACCGATGCTGGTGTGTTTACGCACCCCGTAACTTAGCGGTTCGGTAAAAGAGACCGAGAGAATAAGTACTAGGCTTGCAAAGAATAAGTCCTGGGGTCGATTTACTCGACTAAAAGACGGTGCTCCAGCATGACCACAGTCAAATGACTGAAACAAGTAAAAGAGTAAAAGAGTATCATTATCATCATAAGGTGGCAAGCTGGCAGAGTTGTTAGCACTTTGGGTAAAATGCTTAGTGGCATTTCATCTGTCTTTATGTTCTGAGTTCAAATTCTACCAAGGTCAACTTTGACTTTCATCCCTTTTGGGGTTAATAAAATAAATACCAATTGAACACAGGTCAATGTAATTGATTTACACCCTCCTGCTAGTTGGAGATGCCTGTCAAGCTGATTTCACTCATTTCAAAAATAGAAATAACACATTTAGAAATGTATTATTTCTATTTTTGATATCAATGAATGTGTTTCACTAGAACCATTATATGTTTACGAGAGCTTGACATCCATCTCCAACTAGCAGGCCATTGCTACTCCACACTGATGACAAGCAAAGACTCAGAAACATGTCTCTGGATGCAGGCTTAGCTAAGTAGAGGTGCTTTGTCTCCCCCTTGTAAACATAAGGACACAGGAAATGTGTCAAGGCCAACAGGAAGCAGTGCTGATTCCTAGGGCTAAATAGCAGTAGTATTATTCCCTTCATGACAGTGCCATGTAAAGAGCACTGGTAATGGTGTCACATAAAAAGCACTGATGACGGTGCCACATAAAAAGCACCCAGTACACACTGCAAAAGTGGTTATCATTAGGAAGGGCATCCGGCTGTAGAAACCAAGCCAAAACGGACAATGGAACCCAATGTTGCCCCTAGCCTTGCCAGCTCTTGTCAAGCCATCCAACCCATGCCAGCATAGAAAACAGACAGATGATGATGATGATGATGATGGTGGTGGTGGTGGTGATAATGAAAATCTGAGCATTGTGATTAGTGCAGGGCCTGGGACAAGTTTGGATACAACAAGGATGATGAGAAGAGAGGTAGTAAAACAGGAATGCCTGAATGAAAGTGACAAGAGTTCAGACAAAACTGAGGAACAGAGGCCATGATATTAGCATTAGAAAAGGCAAAGAGAACACAGAGTGATTATAGGGCAAAGGCTGGAGCATTCATGCCAATCAGATAGCCCTTTCCTGGGTCTAGCCAGAGATGCCTGTTTTTATACCAATCAAATGAATGTTTTGTTTTTTTGTGTTTTGGATGCAGTCTAGGCTGTCTGCAATGTGAGGACAGTAGTCCATTGAGGGTTTCATTTGAGTCTTGTAATCTTAACCAGCAAATATGGTCATAAAACACAGTCACATACACACATCGATATAAGATATAACAACAAGGCATGCACACAAACTATAAATCCAATAACTTTAACTAACAAACAATGTTAGTCATTAATATTGTCTTTTACTCATCGCATAATCAAGTCTCATTAGAGTTTTAATAATCATTTCCATTATACATGTTAACACTATTAACATTAACTTATTGTTACTTTTTGCATGCAGATGATGTGTCTGAGTAATCATCCTCATTGATTTATTTTGCTATATTCAACAAATACATGGCTTATTACACATTACACAATGCATACACACACACACACACACACACACACACACACACACACACACACACACAAACTAACACAAATTATTCACACATACACACAAAATGTAAACATTAACCTTTGAACATACCAAAAATAAATCACACATATACACATAATACTAAAAAGAACTACACACACACACACACAAATGCAATGCAAACTATATACATACATAATGCAAACTACATACAAACACAATGTCAACTATGTGTGCATGTGTGTGTGCACACATAAAATACATAGACATACCATGCAAACAGGGGCAGGCATGGCTGTAAGGTAAGAAGCTTGCTTCCCAACCACATGGTTCAGTCCCATTGTGTGACACCTTGGGTAAGTGTCTTCTACTGTAGCCTCGGGCTGACCAAAGTCTTGTGAGTGGATTTGGTAGACAGAAACTGAAAGAAGCCCATTGTCTGTGTGTGTCTTTGTCTCCCACCAACCACCATTTGACAACCAGTGTTGGTGTGTTTACATTCCCATAACTTAACATTTTGGCAAAAGAGACTGACAGAATAAGTAATGTGTATTTAACCAAAAAAAAAAGTACTGAGGTTGATTTATTAGATTAAAAGTTCTTCAAGGTGGTGCCCCAGCATGGCCACAGTCTAACTGCAACAACTTAAAGATATAAGATAACTACACTAAAAACATCACACACAAAGTAAATTATATAGAAACACACACACACACACACACACACACACACACATGCACCCCCACATGCTAATGAAATTAGTAACAAAATAATATTGAAATAAAGAGAAATAGAGTTGCCCTCCTTTCTTTGAAAGTCTTCCCCACATCATCATGATCACCACATGAGAAAACTACTAAACGTCCACAAGGTCGCTCAACCTCCTAGAAATAGCAGTCAAACATTCTCAAGCCACACCTTTAACCCTTTCTTTTGAGATGCTCTGTGTTTCTTTCAGTTAATTTTAAATATGACAAAGAATTTAGTAAAATAACTTAGTTATCATTAAGCTAGTATTAGAAACATAAATTGTGACTAAGGTTTAGTGGAAGATTTTAATTCAAAACTTATGAAAACAAGACATTTGTACTACAGAGTCAGAGGCGGTTTCAGCTGGGTTGGTATGGAAAGGGTTAAAGAAAAAAAGGGCACACTGAACAACATACATGCTTGCATGCACACGCGCACACATTGTCCAGTGAAGGCTAAGTAGGCCGAAACTTTGAAGTCACTGTAAACTCTTTTCTTGTTAAAGAATACATACTCAACAAAAAATATTCAATAATCCTTCAGTTTTATGTAAAATTGATTTTATCATAACTTGACATAAAAACAAACATCAATGTGTGTGTGTGTGTGTGTGTGTGTGTGTGTGTGTGTGTGTGTGTGTGTGTGTGTTTAAAAGAAAAAAGTGCATGATCCACCTACAGGAAAAAAACTGCATGATCATGGCTAGAATACTTTTGATCATTGTCCAAATCAATCAGGTAGGCCTGGGGTTAAACAAGAGGAATATCAATACAACTGCCACCACCTTCACTGCCGCCACAAGGCAATCATAGTTGCAGGTGCAGTCATGTGACTGACAGTGGCAAATTGTTAGGCCACTCACTCCCACCCCAACCAACCACTCATGTTCACTATGGAATATTGAGTCATTTAATACTGGGGGTTGAGGTGTGAAGAAGGAATAGAGAACAAGGGGGAAGAGATTTGAGAGTATGGAGGGGGAGGTATAGAGTGAGAGGAGGAGGGACAAGGGAAAGGGAGTGAGGGGAGGAGGATGAAGTGGGGGGGAAGTGAAGACAGTAAAAAGTGGGGAGTGAGATGGTGATAAAAGAGGAAAAAGACGGACGACGGTGTGGATTAGAAATATTAAAGATGACATAATGAGATGGGAGACATCCAGAGGGAGACAGGTGGAGGGAGTACAGTGGATGTGAGAGAGTGTGAGAGAGAGAGAGAGAGAGTGTGAGAGAGAGAGAGTGTGTGTGTGAGAGAGAGAGAGAGAGAGTGAGAGAGAGAGAGAGAGAGAGAGAGAGAGAGAAAAAAGAGAGAGAAAAGAGAGAGAGAAAAAAGAGAGAGAAAAGAGTGTGAGAGAGAGAGAGAGAGAGGAGAGAGAGGAGAGAAAGAGAGAGAGAGAGAGAGTGAGAGAGAGAAAGAGACAGAGAGAAAGAGAGAGAGAAAGAGAGAGAGAGAAAGAGAGAGAGAGAGAGAGAGAAAGAGAGAGAGATGAGGAAGGAAAGTCATATAGGTCGGAGAAGGTAAAAGAAATAGGTGTATGCAAAACGAAAGAGCAGGAGAGAGAAAAGACAAGGAGAGATTAAGGATGAGATTGAATGAAAGAGAAGTGTTAGAGAAAAGTTTTAATTGAAAGAGGAAGATGCTGTTGTTGTTGTTGTTTAGGTCCTACGATGAAAGTTATTCTGTCTGTGAATATCCTACATTTTTTCCTATGTACAGGAAACCTGGAACCGTACAATCCAGCATGTCCATTTTTGGTATCATTTTGAGGGAGATTTAGCTTCTATTTGTAGCTGGTCGAGCAACTTATGGAGATACTCTGAGACTGGCTTGAGAAATAAATGTGAAAGACAGGGAAAAAAATGTGAGAGGGAAAGGGAGAAGAGATGTGACTGAGAAGAATAGAGGAGGAGCAGGTGTGAGGAGAGAATGAGAGAGAGGGGGTGGTAAGAGGAAAGACAAAAAGATGGGTGAGAATAGGTGTAGGGGAAAGAAATGAAAGAATAAGGGCAGAGACAGAGGGGGGGGGGAGATAACAGAACAGAGGAGGAAAAGAAAGAAAAAAGAAAAGGGGGAAAATAGAGGGAGAGAAATAGTGAGGGAAGAAATCAAAGGAGATGAGAGTGGGGATGTCCCCTTTGATGCAGTATGAGTCAAAACAACCAGGGTTAGGGGAAGGAAAAGGGTTTACAGATGTCTCCCAGAACTGAAAGCGGAGGAAAGGAATTTGCGGAACTGCAGCAGAGCAGAGCAAAGAAACAGAAGGGAAAGAAAACCCAAATAAGAGCCATTGTTTCCAACACATCAAAATTTTGATTTAATTAACATTCCTGTGAAGTGCCACACTCCTGACTAACAGATCATAGCTTCGAAACTATGCCTCAGTTATGGCCGGGCACCCCTCTTCCCTTTGACATATGCACATATTTTAAATGCCTCAGTTCACTCAACTAGAACATTATCTAACACTCAAGCCAATGACAAAAAAACTTGCTGTGGTTGATTGACCTGGTAGAAACAATAGCAACATCTCAAATTACACTTACCCTCTTACAATAAAAAAAGGAAATGTTAGGTAATATGGTCATGAGGAAAACGACGAGATGGCCATGGCTGGAATGCTTTTGATCATAAGTCTGCTCAATCATGACTGACTTGAGGTTAATCAACATCAATAACATTAGCTGACCTACAAACCAATGACATGATTGCATGACCTGCCAGAAATAGCAGACAAATCTTCCTCATATCATACCCTACTACCTTAAAAAATGAAGACATATCAAATAACATAGTTCTAAATATACTGTGGTTGAAAAAAATGAACGAAAAAGATAGGATGGTCACAGTTGGAATGTCTTTGATTATTAGTCTTTAATCATAAGTCTGATCAATCAGAACTAATTTGGACCTAAACAATAATTGCACCAATCCAATGAGGAAGCTTCTTTATAGTCAATAAACTAAATAGAAACAGCAGCCAAATCGGATCTATTTTAAAACGGGGGCCACATTTTTCATAAATGTTTTACGTAGTGTTTTTGGTACGGAAAGACTTTCAAACTTCGTATACTTATCTATTTTGTGTTATAGAACAGAAAAATATTTTTGTATTCAAATTTATTTCATGTAAAAAATTCGTCTTATTTCGATAATTTCAACCAATCACTGACAAGTATTCAGTTGTTTACATTTACTCCTTTTGCTGATTAAGCGATGTAAAGCGTATGTAATCTCCATACCTTCGTTTTATTTGCTTTTTTCATTTTAAATTTGCTTTACCCTAACCCTAACCCTAGGGTTAGGGTTAGGGTTAATTGTTTCAGAATCGTTTGTTTATGTAGTCGGCACTTAATGTATATCAGCTGAATGGACGTCAGTGATTGGTTGAAATTACAGAAATACGACAACTTTAACATGGAATATCTTAGGGATTTCTTTTTTTTTAAGAAGACTATGAGAAAAAGATGTTTTATATGACACATTCTACCAGTGTTCCAAGTTTCAAAGTGTTTCGTTAATGAAAAATGTGGCCCCCGTTTTAAAAAAGATCCGCCAAATCTCCCTCAAATTACACCCAACTATCTTAAAAATGAGAAGGACAATATTGAGTAATATAATCCTAGAAACACTATGTCTGAAAACAAAAAAAAAAATGTGATCATGACTAAATGCATCAGATTAGTGGTTCTCAACCAATGGGGTCCCGGCCCAAAATGGGTTGGAGTATAATTCTAAAAGAATCACAAGACAGAAAGTCTTTTACTTCTGGAATGTTATTATGGACTTACTATCATTGGTTTCAAACTGCATTTGCTCTTTTGTGGTCAAAGTTTGGAACATTTTCCTCACCAAGATACACTGGAAAATGCTATAAGAAACAACCTCTCAACACTGCCAAATTTCTCATCGCAACAGAAGCCTGTTGATCTTGATTTACAGCATCAGAAGGTGTCTGGGTGGAATAATCCTTTCCCACTCAAGATGGTGGTGGGAGGACAAGCTGAGATGTCACTAATTACCATATTTTCCAGTATACAAATTGACATAGTATATGGTGCAAACATGTTGAATAAACACTCAAACATCACCACTATCTTTCCAAATCCTGTTGCATTTCAAATGGCACTTTTAGCCCTTCAAAGTCACCTTGGTGTGTAAGTCAACCTACTTTTTTGGCTGGAAATTCTGGTCTGAAAAATTCAACTTGCATGCTAGAAAATATGGCCTCTTAAATGTCCTAATTTTGGTTTAAAATTTTGGCACAAGACCAGCAATTACGGTGAGTGGTAAATCAGTGATATCAAACTTAGTACTCAACTGGTACTTATTTTATTGACCCAGAAAGGATGAAAGGCAAAGTCAACCTTTACAGAATTTGAACTCAGAACATAAGACAGAAAATACCGCTAAGCATTTTGCCCAACGTGCTAATAACTGTCAGCTTGCCACCTTACATGTCCTAATTTTAAAATCAGTAAAGTGCAATGTTAACCCTTCAGCATTTAAACTGACCATATCAGGCCCAAATATCTTACATGTTTTTTTATGTTCTAACAGCCCAGATCCATGTCTCACACTTACCCTACAATATCATTGTAAAAATATACAATCACATCATTGAAATTTTGAAGCTATGAGATAATGCATGATTAATTCAAAACAATGTGAATAAATAAGCATTACATTAGACAGAGTAATCTGAATGTTAAAGGGTTTAGGGAGATTTGATTGCTATTTCTAGCAGATTGAACCATAGCAAAGGGGTTCCCTCATAAGAACACGCAATTACCACTGTGACCAATTGCGCTACCCTATTAAAGTTTAATTCAAATACTGCAATCCAGCTCTACTTTTGTTGTTCTGTATTTCTCTTTTATATTGCTTGCTTTTGTGTGAAAGTTATGCAGGATTAAAGTTGAATATAAACTGGTATTTGAAATATTCACCATACATACATAGAAATAACTGAGTTTTGTCAGGTAGACCAGTAATGCAGAGCAAACATTCAATTTAGCTAAGGATAGGAGAGCAGTAGTAATTCACATATGTGGAGAGAACAGAAAGTACTTCACATATGTCCATTATGATTAAATATAGATTGTTAACATAACCATATAAAATATCCTAAGTGGAAGCGCAATGGCCCAGTGGTTAGGGCAGCAGACTCGCGGTCATAGGATCACGGTTTCGATTCCCAGACCGGGCATTGTGAGTGTTTATTGAGTGAAACGCCTAAAGCTTCACGAGGCTCCGGCAGGGGATGGTAGCGAACCCTGCTGTACTCTTTCACCACAACTTTCTCTCACTCTTACTTCCTGTTTCTGTTGTGCCTGTAATTCAAAGGGTCAGCTTTGTCACACTGTGTCACGCTGAATATCCCCGAGAACTACGCTAAGGGTACATGTGTCTGTGGAGTGTTCAGCCACTTGCACGTTAATTTCACGAGCAATTATTCAAGCTAAAGGAAGCCACACAAAATATTAACAATGTACAGTAACTTCTTGAAATGACAATTATGTAATAAATTTTCATTATAGACATTTTTCTGTTTTAAAACAATGTAGCTTGATTGGTTTATGTGAGGTGGCCAAAAAACTTTTGCACAGCCATTTTTGGTGATCATCTCACATCTTCCCCTATCATTCAGAAACCCTACTAAAAAAATATAATGATCAGGTATGCAAATGATTCCAACAGGGCCAATGTTTCATCTCTGAAAAATGCAATGCAAAACAGTTGGCAGTTATTAGTAATTTACAATATTTTAAAGTAGCCAAAGACTTTTGCTCAGTACTGTATATATATATATATATATATATATATATATATCATCATCATCATCATCATCATCGTTTAATGTCCGCTTTCCATGCTAGCATGGGTTGGACGATTTGACTGAGGACTGGCGAACCAGATAGCTGCACCAGGCTCCAATCTGATCTGGCAGAGTTTCTACAGCAGGATGCCCTTCCTAATGCCAACCACTCTGAGTGTAGTGGGTGCTTATTTATATATATATATGTATATAATAAAGCTCAACGTCAGTATGTCTGTATATCTATAGCACAAAAGGGAATAGAAGATACATAAAAACAAAGTATGTGTTCTCATGTAAAATCTTATGAGAAAGACGATGGGCTACATAAAATTTACTTTCCATTGCGATTAGGGGGCTTAAAGGGGGGAAAACACCCACTGTGAAATTACAAATACCTCCAATTTCAGTGAAAATAACAACATAACTACTAGGGACTAAATAAAGACAACTTCCAAAATTTCATCATCATACAATATTATTTACATGCATATCTTCATCATCATCATCATCATTGTTTAATGTCCGCTTTCCATGCTAGCATGGGTTGGACGACTTGACTGAGGACTGGTGAAACCGGATGGCAACACCAGGCTCCAATCTAAATTTGGCAGAGTTTCTACAGCTGGATGCCCTTCCTAACGCCAACCACTCAGAGAGTGTAGTAGGTACTTTTACGTGTCACCTGCACGAAGGCCAGTCAGGCGATACTGGCAACGGCCACGCTCGAAATGGTGTCTTTTATGTGCCACCCGCACAAGCCAGTCCAGGGGCACTGGCAACGATTTCGCTCGAAAATCCTACGGAAGCCAGTCAGGCGGTACTGGCAACGGCCACGCTCAAAATGGTGCATCTTATGTGCCACCCGCACAAGAGCCAGTCCAGGGGCACTGGCAACGATCTTACTTGGCTTGCCGGGTCTTCTCATGCACAGCACATTTCCAAAGGTCTCGGTCAGTAGTCATCGCCTCGGTGAGGCCCAATGTACGAAGGTCTTGCCTCACCACCTCAGCCCAGGTCTTCCTGGGCCTACCTCTTCCACGGGTTCCCTCAACTGTTAGGGTGTGGCACTTTTTCACGCAGCTATCCTCATCCATTCTCACCACATGTCCATACCAGCGCAATCGTCTCTCTTGCACACCACAACTGATGCTTCTAATGTTCAGCTTTTCTCTCAAGATACTTACACTCTGACGGGTATTCACATTGACATTGCACATCCAACGGAGTATACTGGCTTCATTCCTTGCGAGCTTACGTATGTCCTCAGCAGTTACAGCCCATGTTTCACTGCCATGTAGCATGGCTGTTCGTACACATGCGTCATACAGTCTGCCTTTTACTCTGAGTGAGAGTCCCTTTGTCGCCAGCAGGGGTAAGAGCTCTCTAAACTTTGCCCAGGCTATTCTTATTCTAGCAGCTACACTTTCAGCGCACCCACCCCCACTATTAACTTGGTCGCCCAGATAGCGGAAGCTATCGATTACCTCTAGTTTTTCACCCTGGAATGATATAGAAGTTGTTTCCTGTTTGTTTACAGTCTTTATTGCACCTGAACATCTGCCACAAACAAAAACTAACTTCCTAGTTAACCTGCCTTTGATGTTGCTGCACCTCTTATGTGTCCATAGCTTGCACTGGGTACATCTTATAGAGTTACTACCTACTCCTTTTCTACATACTGAGCAGGGCCATCTACCTGAAGGGGTTTGTGTTTTATCTACCTTCCTACTTATTAGGATTTTGGTTTTAGCTAGGTTGACTCTAAGGCCCTTCAATTCTAGACCTTGCTTCCACACCTGAAACTTCTCTAGTTCTGATAGTGACTCCGCAATTAGGGCAAGGTCATCAGCATAGAGGAGCTCCCGGGGGCAACCTCTCTTGAACTCCTCTGTGATTGCCTGGAGGACTATGATAAATAAGAGGGGGCTGATGACGGAACCTTGGTGGACCCCTACCTCTACCCGGAATTCATTGCTGTACTCATTTCCAACCCTCACCTTACTGGCAGCATCTCTGTACATGGCTCACACAGCTATATATAAGAATATATATGTATATATATTTATATATATACATGTATATATATATGTATATATACATGTATATATATGTATACATATATATGCCTATATATATATTTGTGTGTGTATATATATATATATATATATATATATATATATATATATATGTATATATATATACCTATACATATATTTGTGTATATATATATATATGTGTGTGTGTATATCGTCCAACCCATGCTAGCATGGAAGGCGGACGTTAAACGATGATGATGATGATGATGATATATATATATATATATATATATATATATATGAGGCTGACTTATATATATATATATATATGCCTATATATGTATGTATTTGTGTGTGTGTGTGTGTGTGTGTGTGTGTGTGTGTGTGTGTGTGTGTGTGTGTGTCTGTACCACCACCATCACTTGACTACCGATGTTGCTGTGTTTACTTCCCCATAACTTAGCCGTTTGCAAAACACACTGATAGAATACGTACTATATATATATATATATAAATATATATATATATATAGTAGGTACAGATATGGTACCTTGAGTAAGTGTCTATAGCTATAGTTTTTGGCTGACCAAACCCTTGTCAGTGGATTTAGTAGATAGACACTAGCAGAAACTTGTCACACATGTGTGTATTACTGTCATTTTGCCCTGATATTGTGCAAGTTGTGAACAAGTGTCTCTGTAATACAAGCAGTGTCGTTTGCTTCCAATATTCTGTGTGGAAACATGTCGGCTTAAGGGGAAATATTACCCTATTCAAAAACATGTAAGGGTTGGCGATGGAAAGGACATTCATTCATAGAAAATCTGCCTCAATAAATTCCACCTGACCTATGCAAGCATGAAAAAATAGGTTACTGTGTGTGTGGTGTTCGCGCATGCACATCATATATATTATTCTCATTTCAATAAATAAATGTTTGAAATTTGTTTGTGCATTATTTTATTAACAACATTACTAAAAACCTTCTCATCTTTACACAATTTCAGTTTCATTGGTGACTTACAGAATCAATCAACCATGCGAGCCAAGGGACAATGGTGTTAATTTGATATACATCATAAAAGTGCTGAATATGTAAGGTCTTTAGTCACACATGGGTAACTACACAACAATGAACTGCTAAGTTATATTATTTGACGCAACAACACCAATTTTTACAACCTGCATTGGTGATAAACATTCAGCATAACAGATAAGCACACTAAAAACCTTTGCACATTTTCTATCTATCAAATACCACCCCCAATATGACCATCAAACAGTGGACAAGCAGTGGAACCATAACTTGGAAACACATGCTTATAGAGTAAAACTTCTTAACCAGACAGCCATGCTTCTGTCTGTCAGTCTGTCGATTTGTGTGCTGAGTATTTTATTTATCCACTGCTCAAGTTTCAAACTTTCTAATCTATCACGCTCTGTTCCACATCCTATATTGAATATCATCTTCATTTTTCATTTACAAGCTGTAAAATGTATGTGTGTATGAGAGAGAGAGAGAGACAGACAGAGACAGAGAGGAAAACAGAAGTTCAGTTTGAACTGAGGAGGGGAAAAAACTTTTTAAACAATAATTTCTTCACTTAATATTTTAAAGCAGTCATGTTACAAAGTGCAGCCCTCAGGACTATCTGAATGGCATGCCTAGAAAAAACTACCTTGATTTTTTTTTTTTCTTTTAGTAGTGCAGTCCGATTAATGATGAATCATTTTCATACAGCCTGCTTCTCAAAAATGGTTGCCCGTGCCTTTTTTAGAAACTGTAACACCAATACTTGCTTGATCTATTTCTATTTCCACCACGTCTACTACTACCACCACAACCACCAACACCTTTAAGCAGAATATTAATTCCCATAATTGCTTACTTAATACATTACAATATACATCCCCTTTCATTAAAAAAATCCAAAGGTTCTCCACTGAATTCTTATAACCAATACCAGATGTGCTGACTATACACACACATCCACACACACGCAGACTCAATTCTTATACACTCTAGGCAAAAAAAATTCAACTCATATCCACCACTTCATGAAATTCTTAGAAAGTCTGAACTCAAAATGCCAGGTCTCCTCCAGAATTATTAGAAAAGTTTTTACAAATGAAAAAGGAGAAAGCAGATAAAATTAGAAACGATTATTCTTTCAATTTCTTTATCTTATTTTTTATCAAATATTTTTTTGAGGTAAAAAGGAGTCTTGAGAACAATAAAAAAAATCTGCACTGAAAGATAAGAGTTAAGTGTTTAAATTATTTCAAGGTGAAAAAATGCGGGAAGGGAGTAGAATCCCTGTGTGGTCTCAATAGTCATTTTATCTAACCTATGATTGCTGCCATAACTGCTATAACAAGATTGCAAAAGAAAGTACCTAGAAACAGAAATTAGCCTTGTTGTACAGGCTGTTTTGTTTTTTGTTTTGTTCTGGGTTTTTTTTTTTTTTTTTTTTTGAGGGTTTTTAAGTGTTTCAGTTTTGGAAAAGAAGCAGTCAGTGATACCATCATGATTATGTGACTCAAAAGTTTGCTTCTCAACTACATGGTTCCAGGTTGGGGAAAAAAATTCTTCACTACATGGCCATATATATATTGCAATCAGTGACCAGGAAAGAACCATAAATAGCTTCTGGCAGGGTCCAGGTACTCAGTTACAAGCATCTTGAACGAAGACTCCAGTCTGAAGATAAAACTTCCTTATCTTAATGCACTGTATCCTACTTTCAGCAGATCCCAAACCAACAAGAAAAACATAGTTGTCTGATCTGCTAAGAAATACCATCTAGACTGCATCTTGAAAAAGATCACTGCACTGACTGGCATGAAGTCAGCCACAAACAAATACCAGATTCTAACCTACAAACATGTTCTCTCTGCTTTCTCTCTCTGTCTACCCTTCCATCATCTATTACAATGGCCCCTGCTCCTCAGAAATTGCAAGTCTCAAGCCATCTCCACTCAGAAATTCATGACACACACTTTGTTCCTCCTTTCAATACCTACATTATATCCAACCTACCCACCATCATCACCATCACTAGGTCCTGCACTAACCACTGTGCCCAGATTTTCTTCCCCAGAACACAAGTCCTTTGGAATTCCTTCCCTGTACATCTTTTTCTTGGTCATCAACTTAGAACAGTTTCAGGAGACCATCAACATCCTCACCAGTCTCACCGAGCCAGTAAAGCCATAGGCAGAGACCCATCCTCCAGACCAAAACACAAAAAAAAAAAATATCCAATACGGGCGTAGGAATGACTGTGTGGTAAGTAGCTTGCAAACGAACCACATGGTTCTGGATTCAGTCCCACTGCGTGGCACCTTGGGCAAGTGTCTTCTACTATAGCCTCGGGCCGACCAAAGCCTTATGACTGGATTAGGTAGACGGAAACTGAAAGAAGCCCGTTGTATATATATATATTTGTATGTGTGTGTATATGTTTGTGTGTCTGTGTTTGTCCCCCCAACATCGCTTGACAACCGATGCTGATGTGTTTACCGATAGAATAAGTACTAGGCTTACAAAGAATAAGTCCTGGGGTCGATTTGCTCGACTAAAGGCGGTGCTCCAGCATGGCCACAGTCAAATGACTGAAACAGGTAAAAGAGTAAAAGAGTAAAAAGAGTACAGCCTTCTTTTTCTCTTTTTCTAAGACGGTAAGGTGTGATTTCAGAAAGCGTTAGTTGCTATCTTTAGCAGGTGAAGCAACCACATAGAGGCTTCTTCAGTGGAGGTCAGTCAGTGGATTGATCACATTGGAATTAAATGACGAGTGGAATAGAAAATAAAAATCACAAAACAAAAGAGTCAATAATTAAAAAGACAATGAAGAAGACCAGGTGTAGAGAAGCTATTACTTACTTTATAGAGAGGAGGAAACGTCACAGATTTTTCAAAGCTTGTATTCCCACACATGTCCGCACACTTGGCAGTGGTTGCTTTGAATTAAGTAATGTTTATCAGTGTGAAATTACAACTCTTATGCTATCAGACACCGTCCTACCACCTATATTAATTAATATACATGCACGCATGTATGTCTGTGAGTATGTTTGGACAAGAGAGCTACATACCGTAAATAAATAGGCTAATTTATCCATACACACAGACACAAACAAACATGTATCAACACAGCCCCAAACTCACACATGAATACATAACATACCAACCGACAAGGCATACAGCAGTGTATAGCTATATGCATAAAACTGACATGCATACACATTATAGTAGACACACACAACATAGCCACACACTGATACACCCATGCACGCACCACACGACACAGCCACACTCACCCACATGCATGCAATATAGCTATATACAAACCAAAATGCATGCACGTACAAGTCATTCACACAACACAACCATACAAAAAACATAACCACGGTCAAACCAATATGCATTTATCAATCACATGATTCAATATGCTCACGCACGCACGCACGCACACACACACACACACACACACACACACACCTGCCTGCCAGCCATGGGTCACTAGCCTAACAAAACTAGCCCTATTCAAATGCAAATACATACACTAACTTTCAATTAGACATACACAAACATAACTCCACATACATAACTGGATTCAACACACATCTGTAATATTCATAATAATTACTGATTGAAAAATCAAAATAAAACAAAAACAATGCAACAGTGTGGGCATTAAGAAGCTTGCTTGCCAATGACATGGTTCCGAGTTCAAACTCTCTGCATAGCACCTTGGGCAAGTGTCTACAACAGCCTGGTGAGTAGATTTGATAGACAAAAACTGGAAAAGGTTTGTGCGTGTGTATGTGTGTGTTTGTCCCACACCACTGCTTGACAAGCAGCGTTGGTTTGTTTACACCCCTATAACTTAGCAGTGTAGCATTAAAGACTGATATAATTAGTATTAGGCTTCAAAAATTATAAAATGGTAAGTACAGGGGTCAATTCGAAGCAATGTCCTAGCATGGCTGCAATCCAATGACTGAGAACATGCAAAAGATAAAAAGATTTCAAAGATAATGAAAATATATGACAAGATAATTAGCAGCAGGCAGTTGACTACATAATCAGGAGAGTGTCAGATCAAATACCTGGTGCTCTTTTACATTCCTTTACATTTTGATTTCTAAATCCATCTAGATCAATGATTCAGCCTTTCATCTGTCTTGAGATCAAGGAAATGAGTACAAGCATTGAGATCAATATAATTAACTACACTCTTGAAGGAGGTGCTCCAGCATGGCTGCATTCTAATGACTGTGACCATATAAAAGAATACATAAATATTTATACACCACTCCTCTCCCCACCACTCTCTCTCTCTCTCTCTCTCATAAATCATCATCATCACAACCATTTAACCATTTAGCTTTTAAACAAGCCATGTCCAGCCCCAAATGCTCTACCAGTTTTATGCTGAAACTAGCCAGATCCAGCCTCTCATGCCTACCCTACAATGTCATTCTAAAAATAAACAATCACATCATCAAAATCTCGAGGCTCAATGACAATACTTGATTAATTTTTTTTAAATGTGGATAAATAAGCTTTACATTTGATAAATTAATCTGAATGCTAAAGTGTTAAACAGGTTGTATCCAGTCCCAAATGTTCTACCTGTTTTCTGTTCAAACTGGCCAGATCTGGCCGCCTTTCACACTTATCTGGCAATGACATTCAAACCATAAACAATCACATCATAGAAATCTCAAAGCTACAAGATAATGCATGATTAATTCAAAAACAATGGGAATAAGTAAACATTACATTTGACTGAGTAATCTGAATAGTAAAGGGCTTATATCCATTTCCCATACTGGCATGGGATGGACGGTTTGACATAGCTTTGATAGCTGGATGCCCTTTCTAATGCCAACCACTTTACAGAGTGTACTGAGTGCTTTTTTTTTTATACAACAAGCTAGTTAGGTTTGCAAGTAACTTGTAAGACAAGAACAGGAAGAAGAAAGAAAAAAAGGGGAAAATGAAAATGCCTCCTTGAGTAAATGGGATAGGTGTATTTGAGCAGGGAGGAGGGGTAATGGTTCTATGTCAGGTGTTGAGGGATTAAAGTGTGATAGAGGGGCAAGCCCAGGTGTTTTGCATTAGAGGAAATACAAGGCTCCCTGCCCCTCTGCATCATAAAATGGGTGGGCAGGAGTGGCTGGGAAGAAGGTAGAGATGGTGGTGATGAGATGCGAGATCATCCCAAGATACAAGAAGGCAGGTAAAAGAGACAATAGACAGTGGATTGGGGGTGAGAGAAGTTTCATAAGACTGCGAGGGGTAGAGTAATAGATGGGGATATAGAGGTGAATGTAGAACAAGGATGGAGGTGCAGTTGATGGAAAATACCAGAACAGAGAGGGGCAAAGTAAGCGACCCAAGAGTAGCTCAGGAAGGAGAATAGATCAGAAACTACTATATATGTGTGTGTGTGTGTGTGTGTGTGTGTGTGTATAGGCATAGACATGGCTGTGTTGTTGAGGAATTCACTTTGCAATTATCAACTTTCAAGTACCAAGTTAATCACATGCATTCTTATTCTTGAAAGTGGTGTGACCCAGCAGTGCAAATCCAATTTCACAGCTTACACTCACTGAAAGTGGAACTGACTAAGTTACAACTGAAAGGACTTAAAAAATGTTTTCTGATAAAACTTAATTAACAAATAACGAGCACCATTTAACAACAGCAAACCCTGTTCTACCACTTAAAATAATTAAACCCTAGGTTTATCATGAACCCTGCTGGTTCTAGCTGTGAATTTCCAGTCTCTTTGTTCTGTCACAAACCACTATAAATTATTTTTCCTTCCAATACAATGCTCTCCCACATTATTACAAGTGGGGGTGTTATAGGCACAAGCATGGTAAGTTTACTTCCCAACCATGGGTTTCAAGTTCCAGTCCCACTACATAGCACCTTGAGCAAAGTGTCTTCTACTATAGCCCCAGGCCACCCAAAGCCTTGTGAGTGCATTTAGTAAACAGAAACCAAAAGAAACCTATTGTGTGTGTGTGTGTGTGTGTGTGTGTGTGTGTGTGTGTGTGTGTGCGCGCGCGCGCACGCATACATAGAGGAATCTCCTTGTTTTGACATCATGTGATAGGCACAGTAAATAATACACTTTTGAATACACTATATCTAGTGGAAAAAAAAAAGAGATAGAATGGTCTCAGCTGGAATAATTTTGATCATAAGTCCATTCAATCCAAGAAAAACGGTGAAGTTCAAATTTTGGGGACTAAATATGTTTCAAGCCCTTAATATTTGGATAGCTTGGTTCAAGCTCTTGGAAAGCATGGTTCAAAACAGGTAAAGTTACCTAGGTTAGAAAGTGAATTTTACTGAAGCCAGTATACTAATTTCAAAATAGTAAAAGAGTTGAAGGGGTTAAAGGCAAAGTTGAACTCAGTAGGATTTGAACTCAGAAAACACAGAACCTGAACAAATACTGCAAAGCATTCCAGCTGATGCTCTAGTAATTCTGCCTACTTCAAAATCTTAAAACTAAATTCTGCACTCTATGTTAAAGTTACCAGCCCTAATGTTAATAAATACAGTAATATCTTCCTACTGACAGAAACATTTCTTTATGACATTTGTCTTCTGAGTTTGTAATTAACATCAGTTAACGAGATAAGTGCTAAAATCAGATTGTGGCACCATGACAGAATTAAACATGGCTCAAGATATTATTAATAAGATACAAGAATATTATCAAAATTCTAAAGCAATAGTTATCTTTGTCTTTCACTAGCAAAATAAATTGCAAGAGATATAGTTTGTGATTTTTCAATGAGTATTCTAATGATAAAGTAGTCCCAAATACATCTATATCTAAATACATACATTGAGGCTATAGATCACTAAATATGTGTGCCAAGGTTATAGACCAACACGTTTGCAGTTACCTAATCTTAAAGCCTGCTTGGTTATAAATTAGAGAGAAAAGCTAAGCAACAGTAACTTCAAAGTCTTTCATTCATATCTACATGTTTAATAGAGAAGACTAAACAAACAAATGCATAGCACATCTTATCTATGGGAAGTGAATGCAGGAATGGTTGTGTGGTTAAGAAGTTTACTTCGCGATCACCTAGTATTGAGTTCAGTCTCATTGCAGAGCATCTTCTTCTATGATATCCACCTTGTAAGTGAAACAAAGAAAAAAGAACTGCAAATGCTTGTTGCACATGCATGTGTGTGTGTAAGTTGTAGACATGTTGAGAGTTGTTGCTGCGAAAGCCAAAAGACCAGTGCTTTTCAAATGTGCTCCTTTGATATATTTGTTATGCACTGAGTTGGGCTTCCTTGCTCGCTTATCCCTCCCACCATCAAAAATGCAGTGGACCAGTGATTGGTCCACTGTAAACCTGTAATTGCCTTCTTGGAATCCAAATTGCAAAATTACCGAATTACCTCAGTTGCCCAATATATATGTTTGCTCTTGTTACTTTTTAACAGAGGAAAATGCCATGAAACTTTGGGAAAACGGTAGAACTGATGAAATTGTCATAGTACTGCTCCTTATTTTAGCAATCATGAAAGGATATGGCAAAGTTAACCATAGTAAGATTTGAACTCAGAATACAAATGGATTTACCAAAGCATTTTGCACAATACTCTACCAATTCAGCCACTCGCTGGCTTTCTTGTTGCGTAATGTATTAATCAAAATCCATGTGCAAAAAATTGCAAAGACAACAGAGGCCATATATATATATATATATATATATATATATATATATATATATATATAATGTTCAATCAGAATGCAAAATGGGATTAAGATATTCTGAGATTTTGAAATTTATCATATGTTAATAGCAAATGATCAAAGACACAATTATTACCATCATCATCACCATCATCATCACTATCATTGTTGCCTTCATCGTTGTCGTCATCGACATTCCTCTAATCTTCATTACTATCACCTATTTAATATCTACCTTTCAAGCCACACACCTATCCATTCCATACATGTGTGATGAGTTACACAAGCATTTTGGTATGCATTTCTTTGTTTATATTAAAATATGGACTTCAACCTGCATGATAATTACTACGATGTACAACATACATACACTCACACACGAATAAAGATACCTGCTTAGAACACCCACATTATGTAGAGAACACTCACAAAGAGAAAACACCCACACTGTCACGCATAAATGAGCAACTGTGTAGATAAATGAATTCCGTTGACGCATATATGAATGGCATCACAAATATAGATCAATACATGCCAATGGGAGATCTACAAAAAAAATTAATTAATAAATAAAACACGATAAAATCTTGTATAAAAAAAAACATGGTGAGCTCTTGTAAAAAAAAAAATATGCTTAACTTTTGTAAAGCATACATCCTACATGTTTAGCTCTTGTAGCAAAAAACACATGTTTAGCTCTTGCAAACATACATGAGTTAACTGTTATGAAAGATATGTTATCTCTAATTAACCATACATGTTTAGCTCTTATAAAACATACATGTTATGACAGATATGTTTAGCTCATATTAAACATACATGTGTAATGCCTGTTAATAACAAGCTTTCGATCTTGTAAAATAAGAATGTGATTGATTGATGTTGCTGTCACAGTGCTGGTGTTAGTGATTGTTGTGGTGATAGCGGTGGTGGTGGTAGCAGTGACTATTATTATGGTCATGATGGTAAAGGTGATAGTAGATAAATGTAGTTGTGGTGTTAGTGAGTTTAATGGTATTGATAACGGTGGTGGTGATTATAGTTATGGAGGCATTGGTAGTGGCTGTGCAGAGGTGGTTTTTATGATGATTGAAATTGTTGTTGTTGTGCTGGTGATGATCATAATGATTGTGGTGTTGTATGACTTATTGAGTTGATGATAAAAGTGGTTGTCATACAGGTGACAGTTGTGGTGGTTATAATAAATATTTCTGTTGTTGTTATGATAGAAATGGTGAGGAGGATTATTACTGTTGTTCAGTGGTGGTTTTGCTCTAGGTTTCTTTTTTTCTTTTTTTTAAATCTTAACTACTACTAATAATAATAATAATCCTTTCTACTATAGACACAAGGCCTGAAATTATGGGGGTTGGGGTAAGTCGATTACATCGACCCCAGTACTTGACTGCTACTTATTTTATCAACCCCGAAAGGATGAAAGGCAAAGTCAACCTCAGCAGAATTTGAACTCAGAATGTGAAGACGGATGAAATGCTACTTAGCATTTCACCCAGTGTGCTAATGATTCTGCCAGCTTACTGCCTTCTTAATAATAATAATAATAATAATAATAATAATAATAATAATAATATTTCCTACTGAAGGTACATGGCTTGAAATTTGGTGGGGGGAAGCGGGCTAGTCGATTTCATCAACCCCAGTATTTCACTGGTACTTAATTTATCGACCCTGAAAGTATGAAAGGCAAAGTCGACCTTCGTGGAATTTGAACTCAGAATGTAAAAACAGATGAAATACTGCTAAGCGTTTCACCCAGCATGCTAATGATTCTGCCAGTTCACCGCCTCGATAATAATAATAATAATGTTACTACTATCATTGCTGCTATTATTACCACTACCAGATTAACTACTACATCTGCAGTGTTCTAATACTACCTACTATGCTGTCTGTTACTATGATTACTACTACATTACCATGATAACTTTTAACACTACCACCACTACTACTACTACTACTACAATGATAGTGTTACCTGCACATAAGCGACACTACCACCACAACAAAATTATTGCAAACACTACCATCAACACCACTACTATCAACCATCATTACTGCTACCAAAACAACAATAGCCATCACCACAAGGTAAGAAGGGAGATTCTCTCTACACAATAGAAATTGCAGCCAACTTTTTACACAACATCAGCCTACCATCTTCAATGTGATAGGGATCCTCCTAAAAAAGATGAGAAAGTCACTAAGATAAGACAGTCACTGCCTGAATGTCAGATCTGCTTTATTTAGTGTTGACATGAAGCTTCAACAATAACACTAGGCCAATGAAAGGAGCCTCTATGTGGTTGCCCGAAATGCTAGAAATAGCAGCTAAATCTTCTTTAAATTACACCCTGCCATTTCTAAAATAAAAGACACGTTACATAATGTAGTTCAGGTTACATAATTCAGGAAAAAAAGTTAACAAAAACAGAAAATGGGATGGTTTACAGCTTGAATATCATTTGGTCATAAGTCTCCCTGGTTGGTGTTCATTTGGGGCTGAAACCAACAATAACAACAATATATCATGTTTTTAGCAGTTAAAAAAAAGGTGGGGGGGAACTGCAAGTGAATTCTATATTTGCAAAGAGAAATTTTAAAAAATGAAATGAAATGCTATCCTACCAAAGCGCCACACCTTCTCTGCATCAATCATCAGTGATGAATCATGATTAAAGAGTGAGTTTTTCCATGTTGTTTTTGTTATTTTCTTTCTTTTTTTATTATTTTCATTCTCTACCTCTATCCTATTTTTCTCTCTACTTTTGACACAGATTATAAAATTGCATGGAGAATGAAGTTGTGAGAATGGAGGGGGTGAATCAAGGACAAGGAAAAGCAATTCATTCATTCCATAAATATGCCCCTAATGCATTTTCTAATAATTATAACATATCAGAGGCTGAACCAACAAGAGAGAGGGAGAGAGAGAGAGAGAGAGAGAGAGAGAGAGAGAGAGAAAGAGAGAAAGAGAGAGAGAGAGAGAGATGTTAAGTTGCTCACTGCAAATACCAGAAATAGCAGCCAAGTTAACTTCAAATGTCACCACCTTAAATTTCTTTTAAAAAAATAAAACAACTAGGCAGAATGCCTTGAACTATGTCCTAGATCAGTGATTCCCAACACGGGGCATATGCCCCACTGGTGGAACGTGGGATTCTTTTTTTTCTTTTTCTTTTTTTTTTTTTTTCAGTAGGACTTGGAATTCTGAAAATCTTTTTTTCACAGCAAAACATATTACACCTATACTCTTTTTTCTAACCACCGCAGTAGGGAATACATTTTCCTGGGGCCTGAGAGAAAATAAGTTGAGAAACATTGTCCTAGATACTGTATCCTCAGTATGGAATGGGATGAGACAGGATGGTCAAAGCTGGAATAATCTTCCATAATATACCTGTTCCAGTCAATGATAACCTGGGGCTGTACAAGAACAACAACAGTAGCAGCAATATGAGGGGCTTTTTTTTTTCTTTCTTTTCCATAGTTGCCACACAGGTGCTGGAATAATGGTGTTTGTGGTAAAATTCACTTCAAAATTACATGGTTCCAGGCTCAATTCCACTCAGCACTTTGGTCAAGTGCCTTCAATAACAGACTGTACACACGAACACACAGGTTTTGACAGTGGTCAATACTTCAGAGAATAGTGTTAACTAAGCACATGGCATGGTGGTTAGGGTGTTGGACTCATAATCGTAAACTGTGGTTTCAATTCCTGGATCAGGTAATGTGTGGTGTTCTTGAGCAAAATACTTCATTTCATGAATCCTGTGACAGACCAATGTCCTGTACAAGAAGGTACACATACACCAGAGAAACTGAGAAACTGACCCTATCAAAATGTGTTTCTCATAAACAGATTTTGCCTAACCATGAAAAATTTTGTTGTTGGCACTCCGTCGCTTACGACGTCGAGGGTTCCAGTCGATCCGATCAACGGAACAGCCTGCTCGTGAAATTAACGTGCAAGTGGCTGAGCACTCCACAGACACATGTACCCTTAACGTAGTTCTCGGGGATGTTCAGCGTGACACAGTGTGACAAGGCTGGCCCTTTGAATTGCAGGTACAACAGAAACAGGAAGTAAGAGCGAGAGAAAGTTGTGGTGGAAGAGTACAGCAGGGTTCGCCACCATCCCCTGCCGGAGCCTCGTGGAGCTTTAGGTGCTTTCGCTCAATAAACACTCACAACGCGTGGTCTGGGAATCGAAACTGCGATCCTATGACCGCAAGTCCGCTGCCCTAACCACTGGGCCATTGCGCCTCCACTGACTGTGAAAAATATACAGTGGCCAAACTACAAGTTTTTCTCTCTGTGGACAGGAAAAAAAAACAACATTTATCTAATGGGTTTCAGCATTTATTAATACCACATCAGTGATTGATTACTCATTCCAATCTAGAGAGAGAATAATAGCTTATATTTACATTTTGTGCCAACTCTGACGGAACTAAATTAGTTTCCTTAATTTGCATATCATAAGGTGGCCTGGGCAAGTATGAATTAATTGATTAATCCAATTGCTATTGAGTGCTTCTATTAATTTATTCATGCTGCCAATGTTTCATTTGTTATGCAGATGAAATTAAATAGTTTCAACTAAGATTAGACTCTAATCTCTGATCTTTGAGAGCTTATTTTATATTATAGTACTCAAAGTTGGTCACAAAGTTAAAGTACATACACATATACACACACACTTAAACTCAATCCATCAAAAGATTAATTCATATATTAAAGCGCTGACTAATTAATCACAAAGGTAACTTATTTTGACTTAAACACACACCTGTCCAATTTTTGTTTCAGAGATGGTTGAATGGTTGAGTAAATCTATAATAGCTGAGCTTTAACACACTATCTTTTATCTATGTTTTACTAATTGGTCTGTGGCCACACTGGGGCACCACTCTGAACAGTTTAGTTGAACATCGACCCCTAGTACTTATTTTTGTTCAGTTAGGCTGCTATTCATTCTTTTAGTCTCTTAGTCTCAAATCTTTGGTCACCCTAGGGCTATAGTAGAAGACACTTGCCCAAGGTACTACACAGTGAGCGATGTTGGTTGAACCTGGAACTACAAGGTTGGGAAATAAACTTCTTACCACACTGCCACACATAAGCCTACAGCCTTATCTTTTATCTTTTACTTGTTTCAGTCATTTGACTACGGCCATCTTTTAAAACTTAGTATTTATTCTATCGGTATTTTGTACCAAATCACTAAGTTATAGGGATGTAAACACACCAACACCAGTTGTCAAGTGGTGGTGGGGGACAAACACACACATACATATATGCGACGGGCTTCGTTCAGTTCCCATCTACCAAATCCATTCACAAGGCTTTGGTCGGCCAAAGTCTATAGTAGAAGATACTGGCCCAAGGTGTCATGCAGTGGGACACAACCCAGAATCATGTGGTTGAGAAGCAAGCTTCTTACCACACAGCCACACCTGTGCCTATAGAACTATAGTATCTTTTAAAATCTTTTTATTCACGCATTTATTGGTAATTATAATTAACAACTCTAGTGGAATAAACAGCAAAGTCAAGCTCTGAAGGCTCTGAAAATGAAAATAACTCAGCAAGCAGCTACTGTTTTGAGGAAATCAACTCACAGCTTTACTATATCATTAAGATATAAAATCCTTTGGCAGTCAAAAAAAAACAACAAAAACACTGGGGAGTACTGATAAGCAAAATCTTCCTCCTCCCACCTGCAACCCATTCGCACAAACACAAATACACACACCCCAGTCCACTCCACTATTAAGCTATGACAACTCACAATCAGCAATGGTCATTAACAACTGCATGCTTTATCAAGCATTGCTTTTAGTATCTCTATTACATACTGTACTAGTTTGGAATGTATGTCATGCAAAGATTAAATATTTTTCTCCACACACACAAACACACACAATTACTATGGATTCTCTTACAGCCAGTGAAAAACCCGCCATTTAAACTGGCCATGTACAGCTCAAATATTCAACTTGCTTTATGTTCAAACTGGCCATATCAGGCCTCTCACACCTAGCCTACAATGTCATTTTAAAAACAGACAATCACATCTAGGTGCAGGCTGTGTGGTAGGAAGCCTGCTTCCAAACCACATGTATCTGGGCTCAGTCTCACTGCATGGCACCTTGAGCAAGTGTTTTCTACTATCACTTTGGGCCAACCAAAGCCTTGTGAGTTGATTTGCTAGATGGAAACTAAAAGAAACCCATCGTATATATACATACATTCATGTATGTGTGTGTGTGTGTGTTTGTGTGTGTGCGTGTGTGTGTAAAGGTTGTTTACAGGTGCAAGAGTGGCTGTGTGGTGGTGGTGGTGGGGGGGGCTTGCTTCCCAACCACATGATTCTGGGTTCGGTCCTGCTGTATGGCACCTTGGGTGGGTGTCTTCTACTGTAGTATCAGGCCAACCAAGGCCTCGTGAGTGGATTTGGTAGACGGAAACTGAAAGAAGCCCGTCATGTGTGCATATATGTATATATAGATAGATAGATAGATAGATATGTATGTATTTGTCCCCCCCCCCCACCATTGCTTGACAATCGATGTTGGTGTGTTTACGTCCCCGTAAACTTAGCAGTTCAGCAAAGGAGTCTGATAGAATATACTAGGCTTACAAAGAATAAGTCTTGGGCTCGACTTGCTCAATTAAAGGCATTGCTCCAGCTTGGCCACAATCAAATGACTGAAACAAGTAAACGAATATAAGTATAAAAGAATATATATACACATATGTATATATCTGTATGACTTTGTGTCTGTGGTTGTCTCCCACTCCATCACCATTTGACAACTGATGTTAGTGCATTTACGTCCCTGTAACTTAGCGGTTCAGCAAAAAGAGTCCGATAGAATAAGTATCAGGCTTAAAAAAATTTTTTTTTAAATAAGTCCTGCCGTTGATTTGTTCAACTAATAAAACCTTTCAAGGTGGTGCTCCAGCATGGCCACAGTCAAATGACTGAAACAAGTAAAAGAATAAAAGAACATCATTAAAATCTCAAAGCTACAAGATAATGCAAGATTAATTCAAACCAATGTGAATCAATAAGTATTACATTTGATGAAGTAATCTGAATGCCAATAGGATAAGGTATCAGTTGGCATTGGTTGCCGGCACAATAACTGACAGCAACCCATCTCAGACTACCCCTGGTTCTGTGACACATACTTCCTGTTTTAATTTAATCCAAATTAAAATGTTCCATCAAAATTCCTCTTTTACTCTTTTACTTGTTTCAGTCATTTGACTGCGGCCATGCTGGAGCACCGCCTTTAGTTGAGCAAATCGACCCCAGGACTTATTCTTTGTAAGCCTAGTACTTATTCTATTGGTCTCTTTTGCCGAACCGCTAAGTTACGGGGACGTAAACACACCAGCATCGGTTGTCAAGCGAAGTTGGGGGACAAACACAGACACACAAACACAGACACACACACATACATATACGTATATATACATATATACGACAGGCTTCTTTCAGTTTCCGTCTACCAAATCCACTCACAAGGCTTTGGTCGGCCCAAGGCTATAGTAGAAGACACTTGCCCAAGGTGCCACGCAGTGGGACTGAACCCAGAACCATGTGGTTGGTAAGCAAGTTACTTACCACACAACCACTCCTGTTAATATATGTTTCAAACTTCAATTTAATAATCCTTTCTACTATAGGCACAAGGCCTGAAATTTTGAGGGAAGGACACTAGTCTTTTACATCAACCCCAGTGTTTAACTGGCACTTAATTTATCGACCCTGAAAGGATGAAAGGCAAAGCTGACCTCGGCAGAACTCAGAGCATTGCAACGGGTGAAATACTGCTAAGCATATTGCCCGGGCATGCTAACAATTCTGCCAGCTCACTGCCTTATTTCAGCTTAATAATGACAGATGTTGTATTCATTACTTGTGATCAACTTTTTGTTTTCTAATGACAAAAAAATTATTTTACAAAATTCTTCATTACTTTCAAAATTAATTGAAACAAAAGCAAAGCATTTTAATAGAAACGTAATAATGGAAAAGTTACCATGGGACTAACATATGTACACCAGTATCACATGCAGACAGTCATAAAAAGCCCAAATCCACTTTTACATCTGAAAATGAAACAATTAAGAAACTATGGTATGCTATGGCAAGTACTGGGAATGTTTTTCATTACCTTATCCCAATGTAAGTTCAAATGGTAGACTGTGAGATGAAGGAGATTAGGCTGTTATTCTTAGCAGATCAAATAATCTCTTAGATGTTCTCTAAAAGGGTAAAAACCCCCTTCGGTTATGAATGACTGTGGGATTGCACCTAGAAAGATCCCTTCCAAGGCAAAATCCAGGCAAGGTTGTTTATGCAGTCACCCATGCACACCAGCCTCCCCCTCTCCATGCCACTGATGTTATCTGAGGGAAAGGCAAAGGCCGATACAGCTTTGCACCAGTGACATCACAACTCATTTCTACAGGCAAGTGAACTGCAGCAACATGAAATAAAGTGTCTTGCTCAAGAACACAACACACAGCCCAGTCCAGGAATCAAACTCATTACCATATGATTGTGAGCCTGACACTCTAACCACTGAGCCATGTTCCTTCACATGGGTTCTCTAGATGTTCTCTATTCGTCTAATTATTGATTTCTCACATATGCACAAGGCCTCAGATGGTGAATGAATATAGACAATTTTGAGTTCAAATTCTGCCAAGGACTACTTAGCCCTTCATTCTTTTGGGGTCGATAAAATAAGTACCACGGGGACATGGGGGTCAATGTAATTGACAATTATTCTTGGGTTAAGAGTATAAGAACTGCAGCCCCTCTGCCAAGCCATGTTGAGCCAGTGTGGCAGAGTAGGCTCATCAAACCAGTATGGTCTCAAGCTCAAATTCATGGCCTGTACATCAGACTGTGGTTGGTGGAGAAGACATACTGAGGCCTTTGTCCTGCAATGGAATGAACATAGGTAATCCAACAGAAATTGAACGATATAAACAATCTTGCACAACTGGTTCACATCATGGAATGTTTTTACTTAGGCAAAGTATTCTTTCTACTCTTTTACTCATCTATGCCTCCTTTTCTACCTACTTTCTACAGTTGTCTCCTCCTTTTACTCTTTCATACTACATATACATACATGTTCATATTGGTATGGGTTCAACAATATCTCTCTCTCTCTCTCTCTCTCTCTGCATGTGCTTTACTAGCTTTAATCATCGTAATAAGGCCATGCTGGAGTAATGCCTCCAAGTGTTTTAAGCAGTTAGATCAATCCCAGTATTTTTATTTCAGTTTGGCGCTAATTTCACCAAATCACTAAATTATGCTTCCTAGGGTTTGTGGGGGGGGGGGGGGGGTACACACCAGTATTTTGCTGGTAAATATAAACATACACACAGCACTATGCATGACATAGTTTCTATCTACTATGTGGGACTAATATATATAAAGTATATATTCCACTCACAGGGTATTAGTCACTCCAAAACTATAATAAAAGTGGAACTAATATATATGAAGTGTATGTGACCTGTACATACATAAACATGTGCGCGTCTCAACCTTGAGTGTTACATACAAGCATATTATACACACACACACACATATAAATATAGTTCTACACTTTTTACCCTTTTACTGATTTCACCCATACTTAGGCACAGCTTTAATTGATGTATTAAAACCAACCAACTCCATAATTAATTAAAATCTGATACTTATTCAAACAGTCTCTTTTAACCAAAGTTACAGGGAAGTAAACAAACCAACATTGATTATAAAGTGGTGAAAGACAAACATAACCACAAACTGCATGCACACACACACACACACACACACACACACACACGCATGCATGCAAACATATATAACAGTACCAATTCAATATGATAAATATATGTATAGACACAGTCGCGATTGTGTCATAAGAAGCTTACTTTCCAACCACATGGTTCCATGTTCAGTCCCACAGTGTGGCACTTTGGCCAAATGTCTTCTACTATAACCTTGGGCTGACCAAAGCCTTATGAGTGGATTTGGTAGACAAAAACTCAAAGAAGTCTGTTGTGTATGTATATGCATATATAAATATAGATACTAGCATAAAAACTGCCCTATTGGATAGCTTTTAAGCCACTAACCCCAAATGGGAAGATCTGCAAACAGATCTCTGACTTGTTTTGGAGAATTTGTTGCAATTGCTTCCTCCAGAGTCATATTCCAATGATGACCATATTCATTGCTAAACATCATGTAAAAAAAAAAACGCCTCAAACAATCGCAGTAGTGAAAACATAGTAACCCAAAATTTTAGGATTGCAGGTCCGGATTCAGCCCGGAATGTTTTCAATTTACTCATGGAGTCAGCCTGTTCCCAAAATAGTATATGTTGGGCTACAGCCTCCAGGAGTAAAGTTGAAAAAGTGTGACACACTGACATTCACATTTATTATATGTTTAATTTTGGGGAAACTGTATTTCAATTAAAGTGTGTGTGTGTGTGTGTGTGCGTGCGTGTGCGTGTGCGTGTGCGTGTGCGTGCGCGCGCACACACACACACATACATGTATTAAAGAAAGCAAAAAATAAAACAAAAATGAGTGTTCAGTAGTTGGTTCAGCATGGTGGCCACAGGGATTTCTGTCCAGGAAAGTTGTACATTATCTCCCTCTTTCTCTCACATACCCACTCTCTCCCTCTCTCTTATTATTATTCCCAATTCCACCATCAACACAACTACTTTTAATAAAACAACATCAACTCTTCCTAAATTTCTTTCTTTCTCACTTTCTCTCTCTATCTCTATCTCTCTCTCTATCTCTCTCTCTCTCTCCGCCCTCACTATCTTTATGCCTACTATTATTTTCACTCCAGCAGAGGAAGTGTCATTGAATAGTGAGACAGGGGGATCAAAGTGAGACACACTGACACACAGAAATTAGTTCTCGCATTTATTAGAAGTAGTTGATAGCTTCTGCTACCCAGGTGACCAAGTCTGTAGTGGGTTTGGATACTCGGAGAGCGTTGCCACTAGAATAAGAATATTCTGGGCAAAGTTCAGAAAGCTCCTACCTCTACTGGGTTCTCTATAAAAATGTCAAGTGCTGAAGACAGAGAGTGGGGAAAGGAGAAACATTGGCACCCCAGGCTAACACTGGCACATGTAAGGTGTTGTTATCTGTTTGGTGGGATATGAAAGGTTTAGTCCACTTTGAAGTTTTAAACCCAAACTAAGCAATAACAAAGGAGATCTACTGCAAGCAGCTTGAGCGACTTAAGTCAACGATAGAAGAAAAATCATTTGGATGGAAAAAATATGAATTCTGTAGATGAGGTCAGAACAGTAAAGGAGGAGTATTTTTCGTCATGGATAAGTGAATTTTGGAAGAGGTGCCTTGCAAGTCAATCAGATGTATGGAAGAATATTGTAGAAAATGAAGGAGAGAATAATTTAGATCTTTGTTTATCTTAAGTTTCAAAAATAAAAGTTTAAAAAAACTCCATTATTTATGGGATGACCCAATATATCTGTGTGTGTCTGTTTGTCCCCCCACCACCATCGCTTGACAACCGATGTTGGTGTGTTTATGTCCCCGTAACTAAGTGGTTCGGCAAATGAGACTAATAGAATAAGTACTGGGCTTTCAACGAATAAGTCCTGGGGTTCATTTCTTTGACTAAGACTCTTTAAGGCGGTGCTCCAGCATGGCCACAACCAAATAACTGAACCATGTAAAAGAATAAAGTAATAAAAGAATAAAGGAATAAAAGAAAAAGGCAATGGTGAAACAACAACAACTATAAAAAAACACACTGCAAAACAACTATGTTTTTAATCTATCTAATATGTAACGATATGTAATAATACAATAAAAGAGATCAATGAACTGTAAACTTTGCAGGCCTGTTCGGCTTCTCTCCTTTCTCTATTGGTAAGTAATTCCTCTGCTGAGTTTCCATAGAAACTTAATTCACTCACAGCCAGGAATATATTCAAAAGATTGCATAGTAGGAATGAAAATAATATCATGTGTTTAACCCTTTTGATGCTATCCTGTCTGACACCACCTCAGTTTCTAGGATACAAAATAGCTGATTTGACAAGTTTTCATGTATCTGAATTTTAAAACCTTGCATCATAATTGTAAATAAGAAGCATTTTTGTTGTTGTTGTTGTTCCAAACAACAGCTTAAATAATGGTTACTAAATTACTCAAAATTATCAGCTGTCTTTTCACTTGTTTCAGTTACCAGTCTACGGCCATGCTGGGGCACTGCCTTGAAGGGTTTTAGTTCTACAATTCAACCCCAATACCTAATTTTTGTTAAGCTTGGTACTTTTTCTACTGGTCTCTTTTGGTGCACCACTAAGTTACAGGGACATAAGCAAACTCCTGCAACAGTTCTCAAATGATGATGGCGAGACAAACACAACACACACACAGTTAATCCACATTACTCTGTAAGGAGTATAGGGCTGGGTTTTCAAGTTTATCTGGCATATATATTTCTCTCTTTTACTCGTTTACTTGTTTCAGTCATTTGACTGTAGCCATGCTGGAGCACTGCCTTTAGTCGAGCAAATTGACCCCAGGACTTGTTCTTTGTAAACCTAGTACTTATTCTATCGGTCTCTTTTGCCAAACCGCTAAGATACGGGGACGTAAACACACCAGCATCGGTTGTCAAGTGAAGTTGTGGGGACAAACACATTTACACAAACACACACACACACATATATACGACGGGCTTCTTTCAGTTTCCATTTACCAAATCCACTCACAAGGCTTTGGTCGGCCCGAGGCTATAGTAGAAAACACTTGCCCAAAGTGCCACACAGTGGGACTGAACCCAGAACCATGTGGTTTGTAAGCAAGCTACTTACCACACAGCCACTCCTGTGATATATATATACAGTAAAATCAATAAAAGAAATACAGTGAACTGGCATAAGGAATGGAAAATTCAACATTGTGGATGTAATGGACAGTCCTTCGTCAGGGAAATATGCATAATGGTGAAATGGTGAAATGTGCATAAGAACTATTTCTCATAAATATATATATATATATATATATATATATATATATATATATATATATATATATATATATATCACTTAAGCATAGAGGGGACTACTGTAAAAACCCATGTAATTTGCGCACCTGTGTAATTTATGCAGGTGATTTTCAGGATAAAAATTGTTAAAAAAAAGGTTCTACTCAAATAAAATTTGCACTCAAAAGTTTTCAGAATTGCCGATATGCCCAAGGGAGAAAAGGTTTTCAATTTAGTTGTATTTAGTATAATTTCACTTACATATGATTAGATTTTATTATATTTTCATTAAATAAAAATAATTTCTGTTTAACAGGTATCACATTGAAAGATGTTAAATTACGAAATGTTTGTGTTGTTTATAATAAACTTTATTTTACATTTCTTGCCCATTAGAGATTACGTCTGATTTTTAGCATACATCTGTATGTCTTCTTAAATCACTATCATAGGAAAAGTTGTTGATGAGTCTTATCAACAAAAACAAAGCTTTTAAATACACACAAGTGTTACAAAATAAGTTTAATTACCAATAGACATCAGTTTGGATGACACTTTACTCAACCGATAAAGGAAGGTGACCAATCAAACTGATTATGTAAACAGAATTCTGATTGGTCAAAAGTGTCTTCTTGTCTCCAGCTCTGATTTTCTGCCTATTCAAAATTTTGATCTCTTTCACACTTATAAAATGTCAAGCAAACTTTAAAATTTGTCAGTGTTTTAGCCGGGGAAACTAATCTGATAGTTTGGTAACCCGCTAAATTAAACATTAAAAATCGAAATGAGAAAATAAACAGCTTTGCAACGTTAACTCGGTATTTATTGAACAAGAGAGGTGCGAAATTTAAGAAGCGACTTGTTAGAATATACACATCTGTGAGGAGACGTAAACAAGAATAGCAAAAATCTACTATACCAAAAGAACTGGTAATACATGCATTACAAGTGTCCTATGAAGAGCACATAAGATTGCTGCCTAATTCAACATGAATGTGAAACAACATCATATAAGGTAAATGAAGGTTTCTGCAGGAATGTTAAGTCATATTCACTTAGTGAGTTTACATGCACAAAGATGAATTATGATGTTGTCGACGGCATTAGATACAGTAAAATATGGCCCACACCATGATTACCAGTATAACTGTCAAACTTTGGAAAGTAGCTAACCATCTAATGGTTTTTGTAAATTTATACAGAAAAAGTAAGCATTATACTGTCCAGCATAAATAAAAGTCACCTTCCAGTACTAATGTTTACATTTGTAAGTCATTTTTCAACAAAAAAATTTCTGGAAACAATCTACTCATGTAACTTATGCACCCACTAAAGTTTATTTTTGTTTTTGCGAAAAAGTGTGTAAATTATATGGGTTTTTACAGTAATAACTTGATGTACAACCCAGTATACATATGCTTCAGAAAGGAAGCATTAGTTGAGTATAGAGCAGTGATTCTTTTTCATATATATATATATATATATATATATATATATAAGCAGTTGTTTACTGTCAACTTAATGTGACAGACCCATTAAGGAAATCATACTACTGCTATTTAGCCCAAGGAAGCTAGACCACTTCCTGTTGGCCTTGACACATTTCCTGTGTCCTTATATTTGTGAAGGGGAGACAAGCTTCCCCACCCACCTTTAGTCACATATATATGTATATATATATATATATATGTATATATATATATATATTACTCTACCTCTGGTATTTGAGTACTCTTTTTTCCACCTTGTTGCACATTTCATGTGCTTACTCCGGTATATATATATATATATATATATGTAACCTCGTGGGCATCGGTACCATTTTCCTCTTTCTCCGTTCTTCCATTCTCCGAACTTTCCATCTTTCCGACGAAGGGCTACGCCGAAACGTCATACACTCTCTCTTTCCTTTCCTGAGCGTCCAATAATACTATCCATATCACGTCCTCACTTTGTTGTTCTTTTGTTTTTTTGTTATTGTTTTTTTTAACTATATATATATATATATATATATATATATTTATTTATGTGTTTCAGCCAAGTGGCTGCGGTCATGCTGGTGCACCACTATGCATATTTGCAATTCTTTTCCCTAGTAAACTGCACTTCAGATTCAAGGTTTTGATGAAGATATAAGGTGTTATTCAAGCACTCAACTATGAGTCCCCTGCATCTTCTAGCAAAAACAGCTGTAAGCTAATGAAGTTCATAAGATAATAATTTATCCCTTTGTCATCTTTTCTTCTTATACACACACATATGTATGTATTTGTGTGGGTGGGTGTGGGTATATATATATATATATATATATATATATATATATATATATATTCAACAGGCTTCCATCACCAAAACAAAAATGTCAATCACAAGGTTTTGTTCGGGGTTATAGTAGCAGACAGTTGCCCAAGGTGCCACACAGTGGGATTGAACCCAAGACCACATGGTTAGGAAACAAGCATCTTACTATGCTGCCATGCTGATAATTCAAAAAGAGAAATTATTTGAAACAAATGGACAATTTGGGAGATTTTAGGCGTTTTCATATTTTATCAGAAACAGTGTCACAAACAGGCTAAACTCAGTAAAATATGTGTCAAGTGATAATTCTCATTGCTAATGTTGTTGAACAAGTTTCCTATTACACAAATTCTTTAGAAGAATAGGACAAGGGCACACAGTTTTGACTGTTCCAGAAGACATTTGCGAGTATTGCAGATCACAGAGAATGATAATTTTAATTAATTTACAAAGCATTATTTTTTTTTTTTAAATCACTCTTCTTTTTTCAGAATTAGAAAAATGTATTTCAATATAAGTGAATGATGTCTTTTGTATGTGTGTGTGTGTATGTATGTATGTTTGTATGTATATATATATATATATATATATATATATATATATATATATAACAAATACAAAAACATTTCACTAAACCCTGGAATTTCTTCCTTTATAAGTAGGCTGTAACATCCTTGGTACTTATGTGAATTTTTTGCTACCCTGGTAACTATTTATTTTTTCCGTGTTATTTGCATGCATTAAAAAAATATGCATACATTTATATACATATATAGGAGAATATACAAAAAATAACAACAGACGAGGACAGGTGGTGTAAATAACAAAAGTCTATGCATGTTTAGGACAATCAATAAGTTGCATTATAGTTTCAAAAAGTTTGTATAATTTGTTTAGTGTTTTTGTGTATGCCTGAGCATGTCTGTGTTACACATAAACAAAGACAGACAGACAGACAGACAAACAGACAGATAGATAGATATAGAGAGATGCATGTGTATGTATGTATACACACACACGTGTGTATGAGTCTAGTTCCACATGTTATCACATTTACATTGCACGGGTAGCAGAGGTGTTTGTTTCTGTCCTACCTAGCAGCTCAGCAGTTCCATCTCCAGACACCACTGGAATAAAGTACCTTACTTGAAAGTAAGTCATAACTGACATCAAGAAAGGCAACTGACCAGAGACTAGTGTTCCCAAGAAGTCTCACTGAACCCATACCAGCATGGAAAAAGTAAATGTAAAAGCAATAATGATGATGAGGTCTGTGAATAAGAAGAGGTGGGAATTTGCAATATGCCTATCAATTACATGCATATTAATTTATTACAAGCTAAAGTTTCACTGTTGCTACACTAAATTTCATGACACTTGGTGTTCTATTTCCTCTTCTCTCTCTCTCTTTCTCATGTGTGAGAGAGAGAGAGAGAGAGAGAGAGAGAGAGAGAGAGAGAGAGAGAGAGAGAGAGAGAGAGAGTATGTATGAACGCTTCAGTTCTTAAGGAGAGTTTCTACACAATTTCCATCAACTAAATTCACTCACAAAGCATCTCATCAACTAAATTCGCTCACAAAGCATCTGTCACCTTGGAGCTGTAGAAGAAAACATGAAATCATGGAGCTGTGAAGCAAGCTTCATAACTAGTTATGCTTGCACCTCATCATCATTGTTTGATGTCTGCTTTCCTTGCAGCATGGGTCAGACCATTTGACAAGAGTTGGTACACCAAACCTTACTGTCAGCTTTGGCATTGTTTCTATGGCTGAATGCTCTTCCTAATGCTAACCACTTTATGGAATCTACGGGGTGCTTTTTATGTGACACCAGCACCAGTGAGGTCACTAGGTAACTTGCAAGACAAAACCCTTCAACTAAGTGAAGAGTAGTTTTGAAAATGGTGGCTTTATATCAGGTAATGAGAGGTTAAAGCATGATAGAGGAACTGAAACAGAGGTCTTCTCACTATAGAGGAAATACATGGCTACCCCAATTAGGATGGGGAAGATGGGTTGGGGTATACCTATATTGTTAAAATAATTAGAACAATCATCTAGAAGTACTCTTTATTTTTTACTCTTTTACTTGTTTCAGTCATTTGACTGTGGCCATGCTGGAGCACCGCCTTTAGTCGAGCAAATCGACCCCAGGACTTATTTTTTGTAAGCCTAGTACTTATTCTATCTGTCTTTTTTGCCGAACTGCTAAGTTACGGGGACATAAACACACCAGCATCGGTTCTCAAGCGATGTTGTGGGGACAAACACAGACACACAAACATATACACACACATACATATATATACGACAGGCTTCTTTCAGTTTCTGTCTACCAAATCCACTCACAAGGCTTTGGTCGGCCCAAGGCTATAGTAGAAGACACTTGCCCAAGGTGCCACGCAGTGGGAATGAACCTGGAACCATGTAACTATAAATTTTACTTTACATAAATTATATATAATTGATATTTCAGTGCAATAAATAAATATAAATGCTGCAATGTCAATTTACAAAACTTCAAATATTCTTCAGATTTCGTTATGTCACTTAAGACTGTTGATATACCATCTTAGCCATCTTTGACACACTTTTGTAAGAATAAAAATCCTATAAACAGGTTTTGCTTGCATATATAATGTTGATAGTACACATCGTGTGTATTTGAGAGGAGGGAGACTCATTGAAATCACCATCCAAATGTCAAGATATAGAATAAATGACAATGATAATTTTTTCTTCCATTTCTTTCCCCTTCCAATTAGTTTTCATGTTCCCCACCACCACCACCACCACTCTACCTGGTTAAATAGATGTTCGTATGCAACTAAAATAGAGAACTGCTTAGAAGTACTTCATTTATTTATTTATTTATTTTTTCATAGAAAGTCAATGAATTAACAAAGCCTTATAGTATGGTTTTGTCAAACAATTTAAGAAGCAGAGTGGGAGCACTAAGCAGTGACATGTATATTTGAACTGGCATATTTGATGTGTATATTTGAACACTGAATTTAAGAAGCTTGTCATATTAAAGGGAGACCAACGTAACTCACAAAATTTGATTCCATAAAAGCCACAAAAATACCATTAATGACATAATAGCAACAATAATTGTACAAAATTTAATGATGATAATTCAATAACATCCTATTTTCACAAGCAACTTTTTATAATGTACACTAATCATGCAGTTAATGTGATATAGCAAAATGGTGCTATTGCTTGGGCCATAAATTCGACTTTTATGCCATGCAGCCACTGAGCTGTGCTCCTGATTAAGACTCAGACCATTGATACATCAACATACATGATTTCTTCCTTAATACTTTAGCATTTAAACAGACCAGATTCAGCCTATCATACCTACCCCACAATGTCATTCTAAACTAAAACAATCACATTATCAAAATATTGACACTTCAAGATAAAGCATGATTAATTCAAAACAATATGGATAAATAAGCATTACATTTGACAAATTAATCTGCATGCTAGCAGGTTAAGGGATTAACAATGGTATAGCAAGTCAAAACACATTTGCTTCAATATTAAAATAACTAAGATCCATGAATACCGTTTGTTCATATTATTGCTTGCAAGGCCAATTGAAGTTATTGGAATGAAGAAATGGATGTAAGACAGTAAATACATATATTAAAATATAATGAAAACAAGTCTTTCTTTAATTAACATACATAAAGCCTTGGGAAATTAAAGAACAAAATCCTGTTCAAGTGCTAAACTTGTTGTCCAATTATTATCTATTAGTATATGGGTTTCTCAATAACTAAAATACTGTGGGAGCCTGAATGAAAACCCTCCCATAAACATTGTCATAAAAAACCTAAGTAAAGCTCATTTATGCTAGCCAAACAAACAAAAGAGCCACGAATATAATCATTCAATTTGTTAGAAATAGCAACCAAACATCATTCAAATCAGCAGTTCCCAACCCTTTTTGCACCATGGACCAGTTTCATGCAGGACAATTTTTTCATAGATATGAGTCCAAGAAAAACACAAAGTGCATATGTAATTTAATTATTACAAATATAATGCAAATGCACTTATTATATTGTATATTATACACTTATTTCTACTATTATTACATTGTAATATATATATATATATAAAATACAAATAATATGTGAGTATATGCATATACTGGGGGGTAAGCAAGGGCATGCTCCCCCATAGAAAGCCCAGCTCAAAAAAAGCCTCATGATAGCTAAGGAGAGTGGGCACCAACCAGCCCAAAGGTTGGGCTGGGCTGCACCTTCCTACCTCAGTTGCTATGGCATTGAGGTAGATCTGGCCACCCTTGTTAACACGGACAAAACCTGGATTTAAAACACTGGATGATGGTTATATATATATATATATATAACGTACAGTTCCATGATAGAAAGATCAACACAAAAAGTACTCCATCTGGTGAGAGATAAATACTATTTTTATTTAAAAGACACAACACATGTCTTTAAGTGCTACTAATAGTTTCATATGTTGAGAAATATCTCTTGCATATTCATCAGGCACAAACCACATGGCTTGTGCCTGCTGAATATGTTTGAAAAGAGGATTTTGTTCTTTAATTTCCCAAGGCTTTATGTATGTTAATTAAAGAAATACTTGTTTTTATTATATTTTAATATATGGACTTACTGTTTTACTATTAGTAGCACTTAAAGACATTTATTGTGTCCTTTAAATAAATAATATGTATATATATATATATATATATATATATATATATATATATATATATATATATGTGTATGCATAAATAGAGAAAAGGATAAAGAGAACAATGGCAAAGTTAGAAATATATTTTATGGATAGAGTCTTACAGTTGTTTCAGGGAAAATCCAATGCATCCTTTCATCCGAGACAGAAATAGTAGAGGAATCGATTATTATAGCTCCGCTTATAGATATAATAATCGATTCCTCTACTATTTCTGTCTTCGATGAAGGGATGCATTGGATTTTCCCTGAAACAGCTGTAAGACTCTATCCATAAAATATATTTCTAACTTTGTCATTGTTCTCTTTACCCTTTTCTCTATTTATACATACACACGCTAATACACGACTTATAATCCCCAATCCTGTTTATACAACGATTGGGGCATAACTAGCCGGTATACAGCACTTACTCGGTATTACCTGTATCTTTGGGTTTGGTTAAATCCAATACCCTCCTTAACCTTATATATATATATATATATATATATATATATATATATATATATAAATAAAACTCAGAATTAAAAAAATTATTCTTTGTGAGGCTGTTTTGGTCTGCAGCCCAACAGTTTGGGGACCCCTGACTAAATACACACCCTGCAGAAACACAGAAGACAGGATTATATACTCTGGAAAATTTAAGATGATAACTATGGTATGGCATTCCAGGATTAGCATTAATTGTAGGTTTGTTCATTCAAGATTATCAGGAGCTAAACAAGAATCTTACGTTAACCAAGTGAAAACAGGGAAGTTGATAGCAAAAAAAGCTTTCAATCAATTTCTTCCTTTAGCAATACAAATAAGTTTAAGGTTGTTAATAATAATGATAATAATAATAATAATAACAATAATAATAATAATAATAATAATAATAATAATAATAATAATGTAATCTATGGAATGAGCTCAGTAGAAATTAAACCTGTTTAAGTGAATTTCTGTCAAAATAATAGGGTAAGATTAAACAAGTAGGTAAAGAAAACAAGAAAATAAGAAAGGGTTATTAAAGGAACTGGTTTTGTTTCAATTTTTTGTTTCTTCTTAAAAACAAAATCTTTAAACAATAGGTCTTTTTTAATGATTTTTTTTTTTTTGTATTTTACTGCTAATGTATAGCAGTTCAAGTATTTTAATTCTTCTAAGTTACTACACAAAAACAAGAAGCCTTGATTGCTTTCCAGGTGAATTTGTGTTGGAAAAATCTGCTAACTATAAAACAAATGCTCTAACAATTCATAGCAATATCATCACTTTAAAGCTAAAAGAAACTACTACAAGACTTTGAAGCATTAGCTTAAGTTATTCTCCATGAATAAAAACAGCTAACAGACTTGAAGTGGGCCTCCTCTTCCTCCTGCAACAACAAAATCACACAAACATGATCTACTATTCCTCCAATGAAAGTCAACATATTTGAGCTTCTCTTCTTCCAACAAAAGCCAACATATTTGAGCTTCTCCTCCTCCAATGAGAGTATATAAACTTGAGCTACTCCTCATCCAATGACAAGAGCATATGAACTTGAGCTGCTCTTAAACAAAAGCCAATGTATTTGAGCTTCTTCTCCTCCTCCAACAAAAACATAAACATGAGTTACTCCTCCTCCAATGATAAGAACATATGAACTTGAACTGCTCTTTCTCAAAGAAAAGCCAACATATTTGAGCTTCTCCTCCTCCAATGATAAGAACATATGAACTTGAGCTGCTCTTTCTCAACGAAAAGCCAACATATTTGAGCTTCTCCTCCTCCAATGATAAGAACATATGAACTTGAGCTGCTCTTTCTCAAAGAAAAGCCAACATATTTGAGCTTCTCCTCCTCCAATGATAAGAACATATGAACTTGAGCTGCTCTTTCTCAAAGAAAAGCTAACATATTTGAGCTTCTCCTCCTCCTCCTCCTCCAACAAGAGCATACAAACTTGAGCTACTTCTCATCCAATGATCAACAAATGAACTTGAGTTACTCCTCTTCCTCCACCAACAGCCAACAGACTTGAACTGAACCTCTTCAAACAATAACAGACTTAAGCTAGCAATCCTCCCGACTAGAACAAAAGTAAAGGTAAACAACACTGATAACAATGAAAAGCAGCAACAACAACAAAACAATAGTATTTATTTAAGAATGATTTTGTGTATTTTACTTTGAAAAGAATTCTAATTCCTATTTATTCATTATCTTCCTCTCATATAATTAATGAGATAAGTCGACTCTTAACTCAATTAAGTGTCACTTTACCTTTGATAAGTAAATTTTTTCAACATGTAAAGATTAATGAATAAAGTTAATAATACAGCTGCTGTACAAGCAGATGGTCATGATGATGATGATGATGATGATGAGTAATCCCAATTATTTCAGCATGTTCTGACCCATGGCACAAAGGTTACTTAATTATTTAGGGGAGGAAGGAGCTATGACCCAGTATGCCAGTTATGTGAGGGTTTTTTTGTTTTTTTTTGTTTAGGAGCATCAATGGACAGTCTAGTGTTTTAGGAAGGTGTTTTTTTAAAAATCCCTTTGTCATTCTCAGGAGAAGGAGCAATATTCATCGCCCAAATGTATTCTGAAAAACAATATTCCTAGTGTAAGGGATAAAGCTAACTGGATTTGATAGATTAGATTAATATAGTTAATTAGTGATAGAAATGAGGCGGGGGGGGGGGGGGGGAACATGAGACAATGCAGTCCTGGATAAGATAGCAAAGGATTTAGAGGATGAGACAGAGAAAATAAGAGAAAGGGGAATGAAAAGAAGGGAGAAAGGAAGAGGGGGATTCAAAAGTGCAACAAGTAGGTTTAGATGGAGAAGAATCAGGTAAAGTTAACAATAAGTTTTTGTTGTTGTTTAGCTCCAGGTCAATCTTGTGCTGTGAGCATGTGTGACATTTCCTGTGACCATTCTACATTTTTAGAAGGTATATAGAACTATATTGTTCAAATGTGTTCTTATCTCTTTTGAGCATGGCCGTTGCCAGTACTGTGTGACTGGCCCTCGTGCCGGTGGCATGTAAAAGCACCCACTACACTCTCAGAGTGGTTGGCGTTAGGAAGAGCATCCAGCTGTAGAAACTCTGCCAGATCAGATTGGAGCCTGGTGCAGCCTTCTGGCTTGCCAGTCCTCAGTCAAATCGTCCAACGCATGCCAGCATGGAAAGCAGACGTTAAATGATGATGATGATGATGATGATATAGTCTGTGTGTTTGTGATTTGAGAAAGATTTGACTCTTTATTTTAAATAGAACAAATGACCACCACATATGAGGATCTTTCAGTGGCTCATGTTTTATATTTTGTTAAATTTTAGGACAAAAATTATGCAATAGATTTGGTTAAGAGTCTTTCATTAAATTGTGTCCCAACAACCAGATTAATGCGTCAATAGATAAAAAAAAAAAAAATCAAAGTTGTTTTATGAAACCAGCCTAAATTCACATTATTTTAGAATTTAACACAGGGGTTAGAAATATAAAAACAAATGACTTAAATGTGGATGAAGTAGTAGCAGAAGACCAGCAGTGGTGGTGGTGGTGGTGGTGATTGTGATGGTAGCAGCAGCAGCATCAACAGTAAAAATGACACAGACTGGCACTTAGAAGATGCTGTTGTTGCAGTTGTTTAGCCATCTTTGGTTAACCCATCAATACATCATCATTTTACTTAAACCAGGTGATGGATTAAGGCTATCATCCAAGTAGGCCATAACAAGATTTGAACTCAAAATCCAAAGAGCAATAACAAATACCACAAGAAATCCAGTCTGATATTCCTGCAGTTCTGCCACCCCAGATTGCCACTTTTTTTTGCCTCCATCATTACTACTACCTCCACCACAAACACACACACCTGAAAATATGAGAGGCAAAGTTGACCCCAGTGGGATCTGGACTCAGAGAGCAGAAGGCTGAAAAAAAAAATACTGCAAGTTCTTCACTCTAACAACTCTTGTCAATATGTTGCTTGTTAGATATTAGGGTATGATTTGAGGAAGATTTAGCTCCAACTACAAGCAGGTTGAGTAATTGCACAGAGCTTTCTCTCAATGGCCCAACTTGATTAATAAAGTTGTTGAAGTCTGATTAATTAGATGCTTCTTTTCTTCTTTTTTGCTTTTTTGGGTATTTTTTAACGTGCTTGAATATGCTGCTGCTTAAAAGTCTTGGGTCATCTTTGATAAAAAAGACCTATGAAAACCTTTCCAGCAGTGATTGAACGTTCCATCTTATTTTTGGACACTATATATATTTTTGAACACTGTATATCTTATTTTTGGATACTGTATATCAAGAGCTACACTATCCAAAGTGTTTTTCCTCATTTAAGATGGCTTAGCAACCATGCAGAGATGCTTTTGTTGTCTTGTGTTTGATTATTCATATACATAATGGTTGCAACTCATAGAAGTGTGAAGAAGTTCAATAATGTAAGGTAATACATGCAACTTTAACCCTTTAGCATTCAGATTACTCTGAAATATGTTTATTTATTCACATTGTTCTGAATCAATCAAGCATTATCTTGTAGTTTTGAGATTTTCATATGGTAACTTAATCTTTTAGAATGAAATTGTATGGTTGTTGTGGGAGGCCAGTTTGAACATAAAACTGGTGAAATATTTACGCCAGAATATGGCCAGTTTAAATGCTAAAAAGTTACACAGAAAAGTGAATAATTGTTGAAAGATCTCTGACATTTATCCTAGAGTCTGTTTTACTTAAAAGTCAGACTATAATTACCTTTATTAAAGTGTTAAATTAATAACTCTGAGAAGTTATTGAGTTCATTATGCAATAAACTGCATCCATAGCTCCTGTATGATGAACATATTTAATGTACTAAGTCTGCAGTGTTAGACTTCACTGCTGACTAGAAAAAGGTTCTGAGATGAGGCTGAACTATATAAGTTGAGACTTCACTTATAAAGAGATAAGACAATGCTTGCTACCTTAGATTATTTAAGAAGGTTATAAAAATACTTCATAAAAAGGTAAAGCCAGCCATAAACCCACCCCTGGCTTCCCCAATAAATTTGTTTTTATAAGCTTATTAATTTGTGTTAATAAAATATGATGTCATAGCTTTTTAATATTGGATAACATAGTTTATAACAAGGTTGTTATTGTTTAGCCTCCTATTCAGCCTTGATTGAGCAAATCTATGACTAAGAGCATTCTACCTATGATTATCCTGTCTTTTTACATGTTAGGGACACCACCATCTCAACCAGAATTTTTATGGCCCCTGAGGGACAATATGAAAATTGGGAATCCACATAACAAAATAGAAAATTGGGGATCCACAAGAGTATTTTCAGAGCCCTTGAAAACATTTTGCTCTGGATGTATGTATTAGTATGTATTGCAAGAAAAAGCTAGGTTTCTTTCTCTAACATTTTACATAGTTCAACCTACACAAGTTAATGTATGGAAAACAAAATATACATGGATAATATTATAATCCCTTACAAAAACTTTTTTCCAAATTTTAAGCCACCAAAATTAGGGGGTTCCTCATACACATTAAAATACAGTATACAACATCCATTTTTCCATGCTTGCATGGGCCAGAGTTAATTTGATGCAAATTTTCTATGGTTGAATACCCCTCCTATCACCAACCCTCACCTGTTTCCAGGCAAGATAATATTTCCCCATGGCCAGACATGTTCTTGCAGAATATTGGAAATGAGTGATACTGCTTGTGTGACAGTGACACACATTTACAACACACAATGTCATACACACACACACACACACACGTTCCTTTCAGTTTCTGTCAACTAAATCCATTCTAAAGGCTTTAGTTAGCTCAAGGATAGTAGAAGTCTCTTTCTTGCCCAAGGGACCATGCACAATATGGTTGGGATGCAAACTTCTTACCACACAGCCAAATTTGCACCAATATACATGAACATACACACAACTGTTATCATCATCATCATCATTTAATGTCCATGTTCCACACTGGCATTGGATGGATGGTTTGACAGGATGCAAAGACTGCATTATGCTCCAGTGTCTGCTTTGGCATGGCTTCTACTGCTGGATGCCAAACACGTTACAGCATAAACTGGGTGCTTTCCTCATGCCACCTACACTAGTGAGGCCACCATGCAGCTCACAAGTCTAGAAAACTTGTCAGAAGGGGCTTTATTCTAACTGATGAGGATTAAGTACGAGAGAAGAGGATGGGGAAAAGTAGGTTCTTGTTATACAGAAGTTACGTGGCTACTCATATTTAGGAATACACACACAACACACATGGTTGTGTGGTAAGAAGCTTGTTTCCCAACTACATGGGTCCAGGTTCAGTCCCTCTACATGGTACCTTGGGCAAATGTTTTCTACTATGGCCTCAGGCAGACCAAAGCCTTGTGAGTGACTTTGGTAGACAGAAACTGAAAGACACCCATTTTATATATATATATATAGAGAGAGAGAGAGAGGGGGAGAGAGAGAGAGAGAGAGAGAGAGAGAGAGAGAGAGAGACAGACAGACAGACAGACAGAGACAGAGATCTGTCTCTGTGTATCTTTGTCCTTGGGTGTATCCCCCACCACTGTTTGACAACCAGTGTTGATGTGTTTATGTCCCTGTAATATAGCAGTTCAGCAAAAGAAACTGATAGAATAAGTACAGAAAAATTCAGAATACCTGAAACATGTATAACATAGATAACTTTACAGCTATTTATTTGAAAGCCTTTAACTGTAGGGATTAAACTGGGGGGGGGGGGGGTCCTTTTCTGATTACTCAGAAAATAAGATATTTTCACATCACTTCAAACTCCACAGCAAAAATACCCTTCAACAATAACTACAGAGTGATCCACATCATACTTCCAAAAACATTTTAATGAACCTTTATCCATAGTAGATGGTTCTAGCAACCCTAAAATTTAATGTTCTACTCAAATTGCAAGAGTCATTTTTACTTTCACATACCTTTACAAATATTAAATTTCCAGCCAGTAAACCAAATCTGGTTTTCTTTAGAAATATCCACTGATTACTGGAGGTTAGAGCTTTTCAGTTGCCTCATTGTATGAAAGAATATACTACAGCTGCATTGAAAGCTGATATTAATCTTATCCAAAGACAGACTAATATCTTCTTTTATCTTTTGTATCTTTATATTAACCCTTCTTCCACTTCTCAGTTGGCTTCTTAAAAACTTGCTAGCACTGTACCATACCATTCCTTACTAAAACCATCTCTTCTCTTATAATCACTATTGCATGTTCAAAAGTTTGACTCATCCTGATAATAGAACAGGCACATTCCAGTGTTGAAAAACGTTTTAGTTCTTCTATTGTTTGCTACTAGCATTATGAACCCAACAACAGAAACTCTACCTGAATCTTAGACTGCTTGAAGTAAGAGCTAAATTTCTTTCAAATCACATACTACTTGTCTTAAAAGAAAACCACATTGGACAATGTAATTCTAGGTATACAAAAAGAAAGAATAGTAATGGTCAGAATGCTCAAGGGTGACCGGAGGCAAAAATTACTACTACTATTACTACCACCACCACCACCACCACCACCACCAAGAGCAAACATGGTTTTAAACTACCACCACCACCCAGTCAGCTTTGAGGTTAGTAAGTTCATTTATCACCTTTGAGGGCTGTGGAAGACTATTTGCTAAGGTTATGAGGAGGGAGGAGAAAGAAAAACAATGATGTGTCTGATCAGGCAAAAGGGAGATAGGAAGCCTTTTTTTCACAGACTCCCAGAAGGGTTACAGGAGTGAAAGGAGGTAGGTTAATAAGTATAATGTACTGTTAACAATAAATAGCAGGCTCCACAGTCTGCCTAGGTTGTACACATGATGCCTATTAAAACAGATAACATGTGAACTGGAAGGGAAATAAGGGAGTGAGAAGCAGGGGTGAAGTAGAAGAGTTTTTGTTTTTTTTTTCTAATGGAAGTGGGAGGATTGTAAGAAAGACAGTCAGACAAAGGTAGGAGGAAAGTGTGAATTTGGAGAGAATACAGAGGCCAGAGGGGTGGATAAGTAGGCAAAAGCCTGTCTGTCATTGGAAAACATACAAGTGCCAGTCAATATAACTTTTACATTGTGCAAACACACACACACACACACATGAAGGCACATGCCTAAATACACATGCACACCTACACACTAATATATAGGTTTTTAACCAAATAAGGTGGGTCGGGTCTCTGGATAATAAGGATTCAGTTGTTCAATCATCAAAATAACCTACTCCCAAATTAAAAGTTTAACCTTTTAGCCTTCAAACCAGCCATATTCAGCCAAAATATTCAACCTGCTCTATACTGAAACTGGCCAGATCTGGCATTTCACCTCACCCCTGCAATGTCATTCTAAAACTAAGCAATCACATCATTGAAATCTCTGAACTACAAGATAATGCATGATTAATTTAAAACAATATAAATAAACAGACATTACATTTGACAGAATAATCTGAATGCTAAAGGGTTAAAGATACACCACAGACAGGTGTACCCTAAATATAATTCTCATGTTGACCTTTTGAAGTACATGTACAATCCACCTGACAGGCTTCTGTACAGTTTCTGTCTACCCAGTTTCACTCATTAGGCATGGGCTGACCCAAAGCTAAAGAAAATAATGACATTTTCCCAAGATGCTCTGCAGTGGGATTGAACTTGGGCCTCATCACAGGTAAATTAAATGTCCATAGGAATTTTTGCATGCTTAAGATAAGAGTTCCCATAATTGAATCTTGAAAAATTAGAGAAATTCTAAACAACAGGTTTCAAAGTAAACCTAAGGAAAGAAGTTTTGATTGAGAGAAACGAAGACAGAGTGCAACTGCTATCTAACATCTATTAAGTCATGTGCAATATGCAGAAAAGCAGCATAAATTCTATGTGGTGTATGCAATGTAAACTATGGGTGCACAAGACATGCACTTAGGTCACAATCAAACCAACTGAGAAAAAGGATTACGCACCCGTGATACCAATTCTTTCAAATGCTCAGAGATCTCTAGATATAATTGATCATTCTTGTTTTCTATACAGCTTAATTAGCAGTGAAGGAGGTTGTATAGAAAGCAGTGTGTGTGTGTGTGTGTGTGTGTGTGTGTGTGCATGCGTGCATGTGTGCGTTGCCTTGACTGTCAACACAATCCATAAGGATGTAATGGAAAAAGTTCAGGGAGCAATTGGTTCTGCAGGTAACAAAGGGGTCTTTGTTGAACAAGAAGATTGTATGATGCATGCATACAAAGTGTGGATGTTGTATAGTAGTGAAATGTGGGTACTGAACAGGAAGATGGAAAGAAACAAAGAGTGCATGCTTTGTTGGATGCATAGTGTTAATTATGCATGTATGAAATGCACATACAAACCCATGAAAAAGGTTAAGTAGAAGAGAAACTTCTTTCCTTACTAGACAGCAGACTGAGCTTATACAAACATGATGTATATGAAAGCTGACAAGTGGGTAAAGAAGCGCTAAGCAATCCAAGGGAAAGAAGCTTGCAAGAGGAGATCAAAGAAGACAAAGGAAGAAATAAAGAAAGCTAATCTCAGGAAGCTGGACAAAGATGACAAAGGACTGTAACAAGTGGAAAGATGCTATACTGAAGAAGATTCATGGAATTCATGTAAGCATGAAGAAAGAAAAAAAAAAGAGATATAATAATGATGTATTTATTTTAATACATATGCTTTGTTGTATTTTCATGTCTTAATTAGCTTTACTTTATATATGGAGTTGTAAGTCAGGTACAATGCCAGACAAAAATTTCCTCTAACCAGGCACTGAAACAATGCCATTCAATGATTAAAAACTAGTTTTATAGAAACTTCTACAAACTTCTTTCAACACATTTCCTTCATAATGAATTTTGGCACAAGGCTAGTAATTTTTAGAGGAGGAGTAAGTCAATTACAATACCAATTCTGTCAAATGTCTGATACATGCAGAAAGATGAAAGGCAAAGTCAACCTTAGCAGAATTTGAACTCAAAATGTAAATGAATTGGAAGAAATACTGCAAAGCTTTTTGTTCAACTCTCTAGTAGTTCTGCCAGCTCACTGCCTTTACTGCCCTTATAATGAATAACAATAATAATGTTGTATTTATAGGGTCAAAATATTTTAGGGAAAAAGTTGTTCCCAAATCATTTCTGGTTAAGTAGAACTAATAATGCCGAAGGGAGTTAATTATAGGAGTACATACAAGGTATGTTTGCCGCACATATTAAAATATTAGACAAAATTGTTTTTAATTTTTGCACAGGGCTATGAATTTGAAGCAGGAGAGGTGCATTTTTTTTTATTCTTTTACTTGTTTCAGTCATTTGACAGCAGCCATGAGCACCACCTTGAGGGGTTTTAGTTGAACAAATCAACCCCAAGACTTTCTTTTCTTTTCAAGCCTAGTACTAATTGTATCAGCTCTTTTGCTGAACCACCAAGTTATGGGAATGTAAACACACCAACACCAATTGTCATGCAGTAATGGAGGACAAACAGACGCAAAGACAGACACATAATATATATATATATATATATTATGTGTCTGTCTTATATATATATACTCTTTTACTTGTTTCAGTCATTTGACTGCGGCCATGCTGGAGCACCGCCTTTAGTCGAGGAAATCGACCCCAGGACTTATTCTTATGTAAGCCTAGTACTTATTCTATCGGTCTCTTTTTGCCGAACCACTAAGTTACGGGGACGTAAACACACCAGCATCGGTTGTCAAGCGATGGTGGGGGGACAAATACAGACACACAAACACACATACATATATACATATATATACGACGGGCTTCTTTCAGTTTCTGTCTACCAAATCCACTCACAAGGCTTTGGTCGGCCCGAGGCTATTGTAGAAGACACTTGCCCAAAGTGCCACGCAGTGGGACTGAACCCGGAACCATGTGGTTGGTAAGCAAGCTACTTACCACACAGCCACTCCTGCATGTGTAAAAGTTATCTTAATTGATCCCATTATATGACAGGTATTTTACTGACTTTGGAAAGAACAGTAAACCTTGACTCACATAGGATTTATTTATTTTGTGAACAATAGCATCATTGATTATAGGTTTTGGATGTATGGACCAATCACTAGTTCACTGATGGTGAGAGTGACAAGAGATTATCTGTGCAACTCAGGCAAAATAATTACCAGAAAGTATTTTTATTCAATGCAATGGTTTATGAGAGGTAATTTTATTGCCAATACATATGTATGCTCCTGTGTGTACGTGCGTTCATGTGTGTGAGTGCACACACACATGCGTGCTATGTGAATGCATATTGTTGTTTGTGGTGTGTGTATTATGAAGATAGCATAAACTGACAATATGTCAGAATGCAGTTCCATCCAATGTTATGCCAGCATAGATAGACAGGATGTTAAAACAGTGTTGGAGATGGTGATGTGTATGAATGGAGGTGTTGTGTAAGTGTGCATGACCTCCACTCCCAGACACAAACCATTTAGCTAAGTAAAAGGGATGGACAGGAAGACTGATAAACAGCTGAATACACGCAGTACATATGTTTGTGTGCATGTGTGTTTGTGCATGAGAGATTGCAAGCACACACATACACTTACAAAACAGACAAGCAAAAACCAAACAAATACACACCAGTAGAAAACTCATACAAACATGCACACACAATATAAAATGTTAGTTCACTAGTAGTCTCTGTCTAACTGTTTTTGTCTCTTTGTCTGCATCATCACAACCGGTCAAAACAAATATCAACGAAATTTCTTCCAAATCCCAAGTTTATCTTTAAACCTTTAAAGATACTTCTGATGAAATAAAGTTCCTTTGCTTTTCAATTAATTCTGAAAATATTGATGAATTCAATAAAATAACTGTCGTTATTAACTAGTGTTTGGTTTGTAACAAAATGTATCAGAACTAAAGGCAGTTTCAGAAGGATTGGCAGCAAATAGTTTAAAAAATTTGAAGGCTACATTAATTAGATAAGATAGTATCAGATCCACTTAAAAGAACTTTGATCATGGATGTTCAAAATTGTCATAAAAAAAAAACAGACAAGAGATACAAAGAACCAATGAAGTGATATCTCTCACTGAATAAGTAAATTGTATGTGTGTGCTTGAGTGTCTGTATGTGAGGATAACTATGCATATATACACAATGATGATGATGATCATCGTTTAATGTCTGTTTTCCATGCTGGCATGGGTTGGATGGTTTGACAGCAACTGGCTAGCTGAGGACCTGTCCAGACTCCAATTGTCAGTTGCAGCATGGTTTCTATGACTGGACGCCCTTCCTAACACCAGCCACATCACAGAATGTGCTGGGTGCTTTTTACGTGCGACCAGCATGGGTGAATTTTATGTGGCACCAGCACCTGCAAAGGACAAGCCAATATGTATGGAATGCAGCAATTTTACTTGGCTTGACATCTGAGACATTGTTCATCATCTAAGACATTGTTCATCATCAGAGACATTTTATATTCAAAAATTTGTTCATATTCCAATTTTTTCATGATAAGGGACATTCATAAATTCATAAATTGAGGTTCCACTGTAGTGCAAAAACACACTACAGACTGCAATAGCCAAAAACATCATCATCATCTAATGTGAGTTTTCAATGCTGGCATGGGTTGGTCAGTTTGACAGGAGCTAGCCAGCTGGGGGTAGGGGGGCTGTCCAATCACCATCTGCCTGTTTTGGCATGGTTTCTACTGCTGGATGCCCTTCCTGATGCCAACCACTTTACAGAGTGTATCAGGTGCTTCTTATATGGCACCAGCACAGGTGCTTTCACATTTCACTAGTATGGGCACTTTTACATGGCACCGGTATGGGCACTTATACATGGCACTTGCACAAGCGCTTTTATGTGGCACCAGCAGCCATGAACCTGCGAGACTAGGATCTCTCAGCCGAAAGAGGGATGTAGATGACATTCCTGTATGCATGGACAGCCACAATTTTAAAAATCATAGTTTTAGAAATCAAATTCAATAATTTATTCTTTCTATGCAGCCCAGCACCAAATGATCCATGGCCCAGTACTGGGCTGGGGTCTGGTGATTGGCAGGGACCCCACTATACACCACTATATGATGCATGTTTATTGTATTTGTATGTACATAAGAATGTCTATATTTGTAAATTTGTCATCAAATGGAATTTTGAGTAGCTTGAATAAATATAGATGTGGTTTTCAATGGTGTACATGCATATATGTGTTTGAAATGTCTATGTGCATGTATTTATAAATCTGTTTTTAAACCAGCATTCTATCATCTGCAATAAATAAACATAATAGGAAATAAAACTTGTTAAAATCTTTTTCCCTTGTTTACCAACACACTGAAACAAAGCTCAGTCTTATGTTATAACTAAATAATTTCTGCAGCTGTTTACAGTTTGCCTTCACTATTAGGAAAAATTTCCATTTATTTATATAAAAATTATTACTGAAATATATTAGCTGAATTATCAGAGGTAATGAATCCATATTTAAATATTACATGTCTCAAGTAGTGTGTGTGTGTGTGTGTGTGTGTGTGTGTGTGTGTGTGTGTGTGTGTGTGTGTGTGTGTTTGTGTACACACAGAGTCTCTAGAGGAAAACTGTTTGTAACTAGGAAGAACAGTGTAGAAGAAATCCTTCACTGGTTGCTATGAAACATGATAGAGAGGAAAGAGAAAAAAAATTGGGGGAGGGGGTAAGAGCTTCAAGACAACCTACAAGAGATCCTCTCAAAATGGCAGACCTCCTTCAAGTCACATCCCAACTATCTTTAAAAAAAAAAAAAGGGCTACAGTTGATATATTTAACACAAGATTTACACAATATCTCGGGGAAGAAGGGGAATCAGAGAGATGGGCATGGTTGGAATGCTAAGCAACAACAGCAACAAAAGAGAATCAGATATGCCAATTCATTTTATTCTTATATATATATATATATATATATATATATATATATATATATATATATATCATTGTTTAACATCTGTTTTTCATGCTGGCATGAGTTATATATATATATACATATATTTTTTTATATATATATATATATATATATATATATATATATATATATATATATATCATCATCATCATTTAACGTCCGCTTTCCATGCTAGCATGGGTTGGACGATTTGACTGAGGACTGGTGAACCAGATGGCTACACCAGGCTCCAATCTGATTTGGCAGAGTTTCTACGCCAACCACTCCGAGAGTGTAGTGGGTGCTTTTACGTGTCACCCGCACGAAGGCCAGTCAGGCGGTACTGGCAACGGCCACGCTCAAAATGGTGTATTTTATATGCCACCTGCACACGAGCCAGTTCGGCGGCACTGGCAACGATCTCGCTTGAATGTCTTTTGAAGCACCAGGAAGGCAACGCTGGCAACAATCATGCTCAAAACGGTGCTCTTAGCGCTCCACTGGTGTATATATATATATATATATATATATATATATATATATATAGATATATATATATATATAGATATATATATATATATATATATATATATATTCTTTTATTGGTTTCAGTCATTGAAGCATGACTATGACAAGGGTTTTAGTTGATCAATACATTTTCTACGTTGGCACTTTTTGATCAATTTCAAATTATCAAATTGTTAATTTATATTTTTTTAAATTTTTTACATGAAGGAAAGTAATCTAAAAAACCATTTGAAATCTGAAAACATAAGCACTCACTCACGCATGCATACGCACACACACGCACACACAAACAAAAGTACTCAATATCATACTTGAGATTTAATAATTATTTAAAATTTTTGACACAAGGGCAGCTTGGGATGAGTCGATTACATCAACCTCAGTGTTCAATTGATATTTATTTTATCGACCCCAAAAGGAGTCATAACTTGCCTGAAGATTTTGTGCGCTCACAGGAGAAACTCAGAGTAGCTAGAGACTAAGAGACTGACTCAACCAAAATAATAGTTGTATTTTTTTATCTGTTTCAGTCAATGGTCTGCCATCATGCTGGGATACCCACCTTGAAGGGTTTAGTCCAGGGGTTCTCAACTGGGGTCCATACGACCTGGGGGGATCCATATAAGTTTTTTAGGGGTCCACACAAATAAGATAGTAAATTAAAGATCCATCATGGTTTTTCTTTTTTGGGGTCCATGAAAAAATTTTGCTTTCCCTCTCTTCTCAAAGGATCTTTGTCCTCCAAGTTACTTGGTGACCCAGCCAGTGTTGGTGTCACGTAAAAAGCATCCAGTCCACACTGTAAAGTGGTCAGTGTTTGGAAGAGCATCCAGCTGTAAAAACTATGCCAAAACTGGCCTCACCTGTGCCCATGCCATGTAAAAGGCACTCTGTCCACTGTTAGGTGGGTGGTGTTAGGAAGGGCATCCAGCCATAAAAACCATGCCAAAACAGACACAGAAGTCTGGTGGTTTCCTGCCTGGCCAGCACCTGTCAAACCATTCAACCCATGCCAACATGGAAGACAGACATTAAACAATGATCATGCTGAATCACCCTGAGATTAAGTTAAGGGTACAGGTGACTGTGGAGTGCTCAGCCATTTGCATGTTAATTTCATGAACAAGCTGTTCTGTTGATTGGATCAACTGGAACCCTCATAACTAACAGAGTGCCAGTTACAAGCCAACAGCCATACCATACTTAACTCTGAGAAATGCTATGTACAGTATAACCTACTTATAGCCAAAAAGAACATACTTTCTCATTGCATTCCAAACCACTTAAAATATTTTTTAATTATTTTATTTTTTTAGCATCTGAGTTCATTATAAAAGGCAAATCAAAATTCTAGCATACACTTTGTCTAATTAAATAAGGTAAGTCAGAATTAATTGCTTAAATTAACTATAAATATATACATATACACACACATACATGTAGGTACATATATATATAAATAAACCTTTGGTTATGAATGATCATTGGAGTGCACTTAGAAAGTTACCCCTGAGGCATAAGTCTGTGCAAGGCTGTTTATGGAAGACCAGCAGTCACCCATGCATACCAGCCTCCCCTTTTCGCACCACCGATGTTATCCAAGGGAATAGCAAAAGCCAATACAGCTTGGCACCAGTGATGTCGCAACTCGTTTCTACAGCTGAGTAAACTGAAGCAACGTCAAATAAAGTGTCTTGCTCAAGAATACAACACACAGCCCGGTCCAGGAACCGAACTCACTATCTCATGATTGTGAGCCTGATACTCTAACCACCTTCACTACATATATACACACAAATATATACATATATACACACCCATATTTATATATATCTGATACTGGAATATGCACATTTATGTATTTTTATATTAATACGCTTATAAAAATACACACATACACCCACACATGAATGGGTGAATGAGTCACCAAGTAACAGACAGAAAGATGGGCAGACATCAATATTGTTATTTGTTTTGCATATGCATGCTGCAAACAGAATAAAGCAACAATGTGTATATTGTCATACTATATAGCATAACTGGTTGAATATTCCACAAATGTCAATCCTTAAAGTGATCCTCGAATTTATTAAACAAAATGTCACATTATATGACAAGATTGAACCTTTGAATTACCAGTATAGCCTATCTGAATGGGATTCTATATCGATTCCCTTTATCTAATTTTTCTGTCAAGGATTCAGTCAACTTGAGTCAGTGCTAGAAACATTTGGCTCAGGGTGACACAAAATATGAACAAACTTGCAGTTTTATTGAAGCAAAGACAACTATTCAGCAACTAATAGCTGGACCATTGACGTATGCATAAATTGTGTGTGTGTGTGTGTGTGTGTTTATTATATATATATATATATATACACCCCCATTTCAGCATTTCATATGCTAATTACTCCGGCATGCAGGAGCTATTCAGATAGAATGGGGCATTCCAACGCTAGGCCGAAACAGCTGTAAGTTTCTGTTTATTCTCAAATTCCTAATGTACTTTATATTTGTAACCTTGGTTGTTAATATAACATGGTATGTCATAAGCATTTGTATATTGTGGTTTTTGTCATTTTAGTTACAAAATGAATTAATTAATTCAACGGAATACACTGTCTACAAGTCGATAAATACCGCATATTCTCCTCCATTTTCTAATCGCTATATATGTATGTATATATATAAAGAAAGAAAGAGAGAGAGAGAGAGAGAGAGAGAGAAAGAGAGAGAGAAAGAGAGAGAGAAAGAGAGAGAGAAAGAGAGAGAGAAAGAGAGAGAGAGAAAGAAAGGGAGAGAGAGAATATAGACAGCAGTGTGCAAATTTTTACCTAAAAGGAAAACTATAATTGTTATTAAATATGACTAGGGTGTTAGAAACACCTACATTACTAGAAATAAGAGCTAAAATGCTCTAATGCTGTAGTTAAAGCACATAATGGTATACATATGTACTGACAGGGACTATAATTGCCCAAAAACACAGCTGTGTGGTAAGAAGTTTGCTTCCCAGCCATGATTGTTACAGGTACAGTCCAACTGCATGTCACCTTGGGGAAGTGTCTTTTACTATAGCCCCAGGTCAAACAAAACCTTGTGAGTGGATTTGATAGAGGGAAACTGGCAGAAGCCTGTAGTGTGTGTGTGTGTGTGTGTGTGTGTGTGTGTGTGTGTGTGTGTGTGTGTGTGTGTGTGTGCGCATGCATGCGCGTTTGTCTCCACTGTCACTTGACAACTGATGTTGGTTTGTTTACATTCACATAACTTAGCGTTTTGGCAAGTGAGACCAATAGAATAAGTATCAGGCTTTAAAAAAAAGGTAAATACTGGAATCAATTCGTTCAACTAAAATCTTTTTTAAGATGGTGCCACAGCATGGCCAGTTAAATGACTAAAACAAGATACAACACTAGCATTTACTCTACATGTTTTATGTTCAAACTACCCAGATCCACCCTCTCACACCTAACCTACAATATCATTCTAAAAATAAGCACTCACATTTTCAAAAATCTCAAGGATACAAGATAATGCATGATTAATTCAAAACAATATAGACAAATAAAGCATTACATTTGACAAAGTAACCTGAATGCTAATGGGGAAATGGGCAGGCATGGCTGTGTGTTAAGAAGTTTACTTCTCAATCACATGGTTCTGGGTTCAATCCCACTGTATGGCACTTGAGCAAATATCTTCTATCTGGGACAAACAAAAAAAGACTTGTGAGTGGATTTGGTAGTCAGAAACTGAAAGAATTCCATCACACACACACACACACACACACACACACACACACACACACACGGTTTATTCTCACATAAGAATATTGTTAACAGTGACTGGCTTAGCTGGCCAAAACTTCAAAGTCACTGTCAACAATATTCTTGTTTAAGAATAAGCTTGTACTTCAGATTAATGTATTCCCTAAATTAATGTAAAATCGTTTTTTTTTTTATTATAACTAAACATAAAAACAAATTCTAACATATATATGCGTGTGTCTGTGTGTGCATGCACACACCAGCAAGCACACACATGCATGAGTGCATTACTGTCACTTCACCTTGATATGGAGTGATAGTTGTGTCATCATCATGCAAGTGGTTCGTTCGTTTCCAGTCTTTTGAGATGTGTCTGGCTATGGGAAAATATTACCTTGCTTGGAAGACAATGTGAGTTGGTGACAGAAAGGGCTTCCAACCATAGAAAATCTTCAACAAATTCCATGCAACCCATGCAAGCCAGGAAAAATGGATGTTGCTGTTGATGATGATGATGATGATAATGACGATGGTCATACTAGTGTTATGTGTTTTACATCTCTTTTACCATGCAAGCATAAATAATTTGAATTCAAAACCTAATTAGTGTAAGGTACTTATTAGAATACATCATTAATTAGTAAATTTGTTTCGAGTTAATAAGTAACCAAACAAGTTTTGGTACGGTCACAATGACTTTGTTGTAAAGGTTTCAGGCAAAAATCTTATATAAAAAACAATAAAAAAAAACCATAACAGCAGGTAACAATAAAGGCCTACACCGGAAAAACCAAGTGCAAATTTGGACAACTCACACAAACTCATATAATACATAACATTTTAGATATTGCTAGTGTAGGAAAGGAAAGTCAATGTCAAGGCCATTCAATTGTTTGTTTCCGCCACCACTTCTAATAATAAAGAGCAAAAATATCAACAAAAAAAAAAAAATCTCAAAGTAACAATTTGTATCATGGTCATTTATTAATAAGCACATCTTAATTAGACTATAGCTATAAAATAGAGACCAATCTCTCTCTCATATATGTGTGTGTATGTGTTATATATATATATGTATATATATATATATATATATATATATATATATATATATATATATATATATATATATATATATATATATATATATATTCGTTCATATGATGATATCTCCACAATGTGTTGAAGATGAGAAAAACATGTAATCGTTACCAATATAGCAAGAGATTTCTCCGCAAAGAGTCTAAAGTAGACTCCTTAAGGACCGTTCTCCTTGGTTATATATTTAAGGAGGAATTTATTTAACGAGTTATTTAAGGAGAAATTTGAATATGAACTGGACTTAGAGACGATGTTTTGGTGTTTACTTTTTGTTCTTAACCTATTTTCCCTGAAGATGTGTGAGGCAAGTTATATATTTGACTTGAATTTGACAGTTAAATATAGCCTTATACAGAAATGTTGACATAGGAATAAATTTCAATAATAATGGATATCAGTGTCAAAACTCTCTTTTAAATTAAAAATTTTTAAATATATATATATATATATAATTTTATTGCAGGTTATAATCCACTTGACCAATATATTCAATTACAAATGAGTAATGTTTATGTTTGATAGAAACATAATATCTTATGTTTTAACACCTAAGATATATCACTGTTCCGCCTGACTGGCCTTTGTAGGATTTTCGAGCGAGTTCGTTGCCAGTGCCCCTGGACTGGCTCTTGTGCAGGTGGCACATAAAATACACCATCTTGAGCGTGGCCGTTGCCACTACCGCCTGACTGGCCTTCATGCCGGTGGCACGTAAAAAGCACCTACTACACTCTCTGAGTGGTTGGCGTTAGGAAGGGCATCCAGCTGTAGAAACTCTGCCAAATCAGATTGGAGCCTGGTGTAGCCATCTGGTTTCACCAGTCCTCAGTCAAATCGTCCAACCCATGTTAGCATGGAAAGTGGACGCTAAACGATGCTGATATATATATAGAAAATACTTAAATACTTATATAAGCAATTAAAAACTTACAAACCAATAAAATAGCCTAGTGGTGATTTACATAATAAAAACATGCACATAGATACAATAACTACACTATAAATACTGACCAGTTTTTTTCCCCACTTTTGTTTGTACAATCAAAGGCATAATATACATATTGTGG